>NC_031799.1:20141436-20202552 GCF_001522545.3 Parus major
TATTGTTCAGATATCGTACAATTGTTTTTGAATTCTAAAATTCATCTACACTAGATGTGTAGGGGATTTTTAATACATAATATAAATGAGAGCATAGTTGCTCAGTGATTATCTAACATAATAGGTGGGTTAAAAATAACTGTTTACTTCCAACTCCTTTTTTTTTTTTTTGATCAGCAGGTTGCTAGCTTTCATTTCCATCAGCTAGTGAGTGGAAAAGCATGTTATCCATTACTCTGTATTGGTCAATCCATGCACAGAAGAAAGGTAACCTCTTGATAAAAGAAGGTGCCCGGTCTTTTTAGAGTCATCACAATGTACTCACACCGCTGCCTTTTGACGGAAGGCCTGAAATATTTCCAGACCAAACACTACTCAGATTTTATCAATGTCATAACAATATACTCTTTAAAACCATATGCTGATACTTTAAATGTAACAAGTGCCTATGCCTGTTTTATATCGATCATGCTTGAGTGAAACAGAACTTAAAGCATATGAATATTGACAACAGAATCAATGTTTCAATGATAATAATTTCAATTATATTAAAGACAAAATAAAAAAGAGCAAAAAAATTTTACCTTTTAACCATTTCCCTTTCATAAAGAAAGGCAGAAAAAAGTAATGGGGGAGAAAATATTTTCAAAGCCAAATATTTAAAAATAAGAAACAGAATAGGAAGGTTGTGAGTCAAGTCTCAAAAAGAGAGATTTAACTGGAATCTGAAATCAAAGGGTAGGTACAACGAGTCTTCAGTTCTAAATTTAAAGCCCCTGGTAATACATACTAAATAAAATGTAATGCCACTCATGAATACCATATACAAATACATGGAACATCAGAACAGAGATGATTCAGGAAAAAAATTGTATTGATTATTAACTAATATTAAAAAGGTGATAAATTAAGATGTATTCTTATTTCAAACTCACTCACTTGTGACCAATCTCATGTGCAATGGTAAAAGCTGAACCTAGGCCAATGTCTTCGTTAATGCTGCAGCTCCTTTCAGGCTCACACATTCCAGCCACAGAGGCCAAGCCTGAATAAACAGAAGGAGACACAAAGGGTCATGCCAAGGTGTTTCAGTCTTAAAAGCCCTAGTTATAAATGCCTGGATTCTTTTTAATAACTTCTATGCACAGAAGGAGCAGTTGGCAAAAGGTTAACTTTCTAGTCATTTGCAAAATCACTGGGGGGAATTTCACTTTGCCGGCTAGACATTAATATTTTTTGAACTGCAGTCAGTGCTGGAAAATGTCTAGACTAGGGGTTAGATTTATAAATTTTACTTCTGGTAACTTGGGACCACCTAGTAACTTGAGCCAGGAGAGGGAATTCAAGAAAGCATTTCTATTTTAACATTCTTGTGCCTGAAGAAAGCAAAATGTATCCACATTATTTTTCTAAAGAAATCTGTTTAAGTTTAGTGGGTTCATAAAAACATACAAGCAACTTTTTTAGCTATGAAAAACCTCACATGGTACGTTAAAAAAAAAAACTAAAAAAACAAAACTGAATGCATCAGTGAAGAGAGAGGAGACATGTTAATAACAAGCATGCATTTAACCATGGAAGTCTTTTCCATTTATCACCTATCATCTCCTGGCATTAAAACCTTATTGTGTTACAGGGGCTTTTAAAAACTTTCTTCAGAGAGAGAATACCACTAGCATTTACTGACTATGGCTCTTCTGTATCTTACACATTTTTCAGCAACAGATTATTACAGAACATACTGCAGTCATAATTTAGTGCCTTTAGAGAAAGCTTTAAACATCAGGTTTATTTAATGTATTTCTCCCCTAGAGTTTCTTATTTGAAGGAAGTAGCAAACCTTTCTTTAAGGAAGTTACCAGCTCAATTAACTACATTACAAAAAAACAAAACCAACTGAAAAACAAAAACAAACACAAAAAATCAAAACAACCCCAAAAATAACAACCAGAAAAATTGAAAAAGCTTAACTTTAGTTGAGAGATGAGGGGAATGGAACAGGGAGTGGAGAAGAGAGAAAGCAAACTATTCATATGAGCAGAGACTTCAAATTATTCTCTTTGGACTATCAGTAAGGAAGTAATAATGTGACAAATGTTTCCTGCTGTGTCCGCATTAGCAATTAATTTGAAGCCATAGGAGTGAATCAACGCAGTGAAGCACTGATGTTGAAGCTCTTTGTGTATCTTTGCATGCTGGTTGAATCCTGTACACTGAACACCACTTGTGGCTCAAAGGCTCCTGAAGGGAAAAAATATTGCAGGGGTATCATGGGAACACGCCCCATAGGCGATCTCAGGTCTCCTGTAGGCACATATAGAGGATTTGGGGGCCATGTCTTCCATGTTTCTTCACAAAAAATCTAGTTTGGACACATCAAAACTACTCTGATAGCCAAACTGACATGGGCAAAAGCTGACTGTGTCTTTCCAGACTGTGTCTGGAAAGCTTGCAGTGTGGAACCTGCAGAAAATGCAATAATTGCAGTTCGGCTATGCTGCTCTAATTGAAGAAATTCTGAAGACCATATGGCAATACATATCTATACAACTATCATGTTCCCCTACAAAGTCCACCATATTTGAATGATAAAGTCATTTCCATCTTCAGATCTTATAACTGAGGGCTTGCTTCAGCAAATTAGAAGACCAGAGTAATATAACTCCATACCATGCTTGCAGAAAGTGACAGAGATGAAGTTAAGAACTCAGTCAGTGACTCAGACTTTAGAAGGACTTGTCCTTCACTGAAGCCACAGACACACTGCAAATATGCTTGAGATCTATCTTTTTCTAAGAGGTTTCATGAAAGCTTCCATGCTTCAGGTGTCTAAAATAGGATACAGATGTTACATGAAATCTTTTACTTCTGTGTCTTCCTAGAATAGCAAGTATTCAGATTTCTTTTGACCTTCTGAGACCTCTCTGTGACTTTTTTTTCAGAGATTCCTTATATATATGATTAACTTTAGTTATTGGATGTCAGTGTGACTCAAGCATATCAAATGCCTTGCAAAAGAGGACTACAGGGCCTTTTCTCCAATTCAATGCCTATAATGCAAAAAAATGGTCATGGTTTTGTTGCCAAGACGCCTATAAGAGTAAGTTGGAACTGATACCATATATGACTCTTATTTTTAATTTTTTTTTAATTAAACTTTTTTTTAATGAAATATTTGCCAAAACTATCCTCTGTTATACTGGATTCATGTGAAGCAGAATTTGCTTTTATGCCAAAATCTGACAGAGTAAGGACTAGTACACTAAAGATCTGTGTTAAAAGTATCATAAAAGTATCAAATAGTTCATGCATTCATGCATGAATGCATTTTTTTAACACTTGCACAACCACTTCTAAGACATCATCTCTTCAGTTTCATCACCTCCAATGTCAAATAAAATCAATTACATTTAGAAATTTATCAGCATTATTTGCCTTTTACTAAAGCATGCTGTGGGTTTGTTTATATTTATAGCAGGCAAAATTCTGGTATCTTTCCCCATGTAAACTAAACCCCTATGCTAGAAGCATTGTACTGATTTGCAAGAGACTTACATAAGAAAATCTTGGTTAAGATTTGGGTTAAGGCTATCAAGCACACAGTAATATAGGGAAAGACACAGCAAATACAATCAAGAACCCTGACTGAGAAAAGTGTTAATATGAACTATCAGAATTAGAATTTTGTCTTTAATCACCTGCAAGAAAGAGGCTTATGAAAGGATGCAAACTGAAAAAAAATCTGAACAAGTGTTATATTAGTGTTTGAATAATGTTCCCTTTATATGTTAAAGCACCGTTGGAGGCAACAACCCATAGTAAGAGGTCATCTATAGCTATTTATTTTAGCAAATAACTTCTGGTCACATATTTAGGTATGGAGAGAATAATAGCTCCTCAACCTTAATCTAAGGTTGCCATGTGCACTTCTCCATTGTCAAAGCACTGTTTTAAGTAGTTTCAATGTTGTGTTTTCTATCACTGTGCTATGTTTTCCTAAGTCTGTGAAAGGAAAAATATGAAGATGTACTCGTGTACAACACAGCAAGAGTGTAAACCTCAAAGTCCATTTTTTTGGTAAGGTTTATGGGGATAGGTCTGTTCTTTAAACTAGATTATGGACATCAGTAAATGGAAATAAACAGCAAGTTCTCGTCTGTAAGAAGTAAAATTGAGTCATCTGCTAGGTTTTATCAGAACTACAGCTGTCAGAGATGAAATACACAGCACTGGCTCACAGAAATAAAACTTCCAGCAATGTATCAAAGCCAAAATCCACCTAGATTATCTTTTATTTTTCATGTTTATAAAACTACAAAATTTTTAAGGTACAAACTTAAAAAGATATAATCAGTCAATAAACCAACAGCTAAGTATAAAGCAAGGAAACAGCAAATATGAGGTGAAATGTCTCTTTATAATCTTACCCAGTGTTCCACAAGGCTTGTTTTTATAAGTGCAGATATCATATCTGTTAAGAAAAAGAAGCAGATAAAGAATGTCAGTGAATCACGTTTGTAAGATACTTTGTATATTTATCACATATCTGTATCATAGTCCAAGTTGTCAGACCGCAATCAGTTTAATTATGTGCAGCCAGCTGGTGTCGGCATTTTCTACACTCTGGTGTAAACCACAAGCTGCAGTACACTCACAGCCGCTGGCCTCAGGCCAGTGGGACACCTGCCAGCAAGAAAAAAATGGTTAAAGTGGATCTTTGTAATCACTAGCTCCATAAAGCAGTCTACCATTCTGTTAAGAAGTTACAGCAGCATGGCTATAGACTGCTACTGATTCTTAAACCCTAAGTTTTACTTATTTAGCCTCCTATGATCTCACACTTATCAACTAAACAATAGTAAGTGTAAGTTAGACTTTGATTCTAATTAAAAAACTGAAATCTTAATTATTATACCATTGTTTAAAAACATCTTATGAACTGTCATTATAGTGCCCTTCTCATTGTCCTTCCATAATCATAGTGCAAGAATATGTGGTAGCAAACTAAAATTAAAAACATTTCTGCAAAAAGCTAAAAAATTTCTTTAAAGGAAAATTTTTGTCATTGTAGATACAATCTTTCAAATACAGAAGCTAACGAGTTTTTGAGTAATTAATATGTAAATACCTGGAGCTAGCAATGAAATTAAAACATTTTCTTAGGCATAGCTTTTACAATAGCAATGCTCATGCAGCAGCCACTTCATTAATTACACCTTCATATTTTGAATGTGCAATCCTATAATATGGATAACATGGATAGTGATAAAAGGACACTCCCAAAATAGTATTGATTTTTATAAGGATTTAAAGTGATTTCCTTGATTTCTGAAGCATAATATGCTTCAGAATAATTTCTACTCTTTAGAAAGGCAAGTGAGAAAAAAATATGAAAAGATACCATCTTTATGCTTTAGTTTTAAACCCAAATAGTTACTAATTTCAGGCCACCAGACATTTTCTGTTAAAAATACTGCAAGGTCTGTTATCACATAGGAGTCTGATCACCAGATATATACCTTTCACTGCTAAAAGAGTTATGGTCTGTCTGCAAGCCAAATCCATGGACAAAATAACAAAGCTTAAAATTTGGAACAAATCCAGCTAACTCTCTATGCATGCAGACTGCTGTGACCACATGGAATTCCTTTGATTTTTAAAGGGTACTGAGTGTGGAGCAGTTTCTGGGATTAAGCTATCATTTTGAATTTAAATGTTCATGTGCACTAATTTCATCAAGGTGGTTTAAATGTGAACTGATTTCCCATTTGTTGTCTGGAGGAGGGAAGGTAACCAAATCAGCATTCTTATAGAAAATATTCTTATAAAAAAATATTCTTATTTCTCTTGGAATATAATCGTTGAAATGTCCCTAGGTTTCAAGATGCCACAGATTCAGAGCAAAAGGATTTTTACCGAATGTTTCCTGCCTTTTACATAATTAAGGAACCAAACTTCTTATTTCTGTGTTCAGGACAATGTCTGAACACAGATCCTACTGAGGTTCTGAGCAAAATTTGTCCCTCAGAGAAAGCAGACGGCTCAGTCTTATTTAGTGAGAAAACACTAACTAAATTCTGTAGAATGTAGTTGAGAACTGAATGGAAAAGAAGTATTGGGAATACACAAGTCTTCTGCTTTTTAATATCCAATAGCAATATGGAAAAACAATTCAAGATATACATCCTTAGATAAAATGGATGCTTGACAATAAAGCAAATTCCACCCAAATCAAGTAAAATGTCACTGACTTCAGCAGATCTGAAAACTTGCCTTATGGCCTGAGTCAACTTACTGTCCTACAGGTATGAATCTGAAGTTACTCCTCACCTAAGGTTCAGTTTCACAAAGAACTGCGACAGGAGAGAATTACATGAATTAAGTAATTTTTTTCTGTTTGTTGGTGTTTTTCAAAAACAAAGACCACAGTATACTTCAGTTTCTGCTGGGAAGTGTGTGTTGTTCATTATGCACAAGCTGGTATTTTTAAGAAAATATGATGGCAATGAAACTTAGATCATAAAACTAAAGAAAAGATAACTTTACTTTCTAATACACCAATTATTTTTGCAAGAATATACCTGGGTAGTAGTATGTTCTAAATATGCCATCACTAAATATTCAAATTTTATATACAATTATTAACTTCCTGTAAGGATATTCATACACTCTCCTAGACCCCAATTTACCAGGGGGAAAAAAAAAAAATTAACTTTTGAACAAATTTTCAGTGTCCAGTGACTAACTCTATCTACGTCATCTTCCAGCTCCATTGTTTCATCTTGCTCTTTCATATGAATGGTTTCTACTTCTGATTTGGCTGAAAGCTCACAGCATTCTTAATTCAAATTGCTTGCTTCCATCATTTGCTTCCCTATATGATTTAAAATCAGCCTAACTTGTCTTTTTTGTTGTTTTGACACCATTTCCTCTAACTTTATTTTGAACCTTCAAGGCATCCATTTAGTTATCAGATGGTGAGTTCCAAATGCAGAAGACTACACATGTAATACTTGACAGATAGTAATTTTAGGCCAAGAAACTCCTGAAAATACAGATCATCACAATTGCCCATGAGATTAGATAGGTCTAATTGCTACGGGGGAAAAAAAGAGAAAAAAATAATAATAAAAAAAAAAGGCAACCCACAAACAAAATAAAACAAAAAGCTCACACCTAAAAATGCAGCACAAGGTGCAGTTTGATCACCAGAAGCCCAGTAAATACTTCAGAAGCTAAAAACATCCAAAAGGTAGATTTTCAAGCCAACAATTACCTCAACCAACAATTAAATATTATGACAACAGTCACAATTACGACAAACTGCAAAAATGTTTGTTCAATTCATTGACAGGTGGTGTAAGAGGGACATCACAAAAAAGTTGAATGAAAAAACACATAGGTAAATAACTTGAGATAAGATGGCAGCCAGATCATTTTGAGACATTTTGAGACAGCCAAGAAAAATTTGTGCCCAAGCCAAAAATGAAGATCATATAACTCCTAATAAAGTGGGTGCAGGGCCTCTGAAAAGTGACTACACTGGGGAAGTGGAATAGAAAAGAGGTAGGAGGGAAGATGGTTGATTACATGGCCATGCCTGCCCTGAAGAAATCAGAAGTCATTTCATGAGGCAGATGGGGAAGAGGCCTGTGACTGCTGGGCATTCCTGTGGGGCTGCAGAGGAGCTGCAGCAGACAGACAGGAAATGCATGATGAATGTACAGCTGTCACTGACAGCTCTGACTGACACATCAGCCAGAAGGAAACTGCACAGACAGACCAGTATCTGTTCAACAGGGTGGTCAAGGACTGGAGCAACAATACACTCCTGTCATGCCAGGGATCAAACAGCAAGAGATAGTGCACCATACCAGGACACTTCAAAAAGTAAAAATTCTAGTCTTTTTTGGCAGGATATACAGGCACCATGCTAAAATATACTTGCACACTGTATTAAAAAGTGAAAGGGATCACACTAGACACTGAAATTCTACTATCAAGCTGTTTTAAAATTCTATCACAATTTTTTAAGAAACGTTCCTTGCAAAGATTTGGCCCATGAAAACAACTGATCTCAAAGAATTCCCATGAAAAGTTGTGGAGATGGCCATGATTATTAACAGGCAAAACACACGAAACAAATTGGGTTTTGAGAAACCAGTTTAGTATTGTGTACACAAGACCTGTGCCAGTGGTACTCAGTGCAATAAAAAAAGCCACTGACATGTTTATTTAATGTATTAGTGCAGATGTAAGCTACAGACTATCGCTTCAAGAGGTGTCTCTTATCTGTAACTCTAACCTGAAGAAAAATCCATTTCCTTTGCAAATCTGATGACTGGCATGATCCTGATTATTTGTATAGGACACTTAAGTCAAAAAGATAAGAAAGACAAATTCTCTGTGAATATTGTAAATACTGCACAAACTTGTCAGGTAAGTTAATATTGACTATATCTGCAGCTATAGTCAATCCCAGGCACTTTAGGGGAATACAGCCATTTGTTTCCTGGTACACTGCAGAGAAAGGAGAGAAGAATCCTCCTGATCTCTGCAAACTGTCAGTTTTGAGGCCTAATGCATGCAGTTGTGCAGCTATAGATCACACAGAATTCCATGGCAGCAAATGTATTCCACATTAAAAATAAGAATAAATAAAAAATAAAGAGACACGGTAATTCACTGATTTGATTATAAGAAAGCATCACAATGATTCAATCATGCCTCCACCCACCCCTAGCATAAAAATGTAAGCAATTCATTCTATAAGGTAGAGAAGTTAAAAAACGCTCCTTAAAAGTTTTTCAAGCTCACATTAAGAATTGTTTAGAGTGTAATTTGAGAAAAACTGTCTTGGGTTACCCAGTTATCTGCCTCTCCCTCCACAGCAGTCATTTGTGAGTGTTTGCAAAGAAAACAGGACAGCTCATACCTTCCCTGATAGAAGTCCCCAGCTCTGTGGCTTAGGGTACTTCAGAGACAGAGATTGCATCTTATCATTTAATTGATTTTTCTTTTATTGCTTTCAGCCCTTTTTCTTTATTCTGAAAAAAACCCAAATTGTTTCAGTGTCTGTCTGGGGGATAGAGTTATGCTTTTATCAGCAAAGTTGAGTCCCACTGTTTCAGTAGAGCTGCTTCCCTTTGAAATCACTTTCTAAATTTTCTTTTAAATTATATTAGTATATGGGATTTATCAGCATTGTACCATTACACTGTGGGCCTTCTGTAACCACCATGTGCATTCACAGGCTTTTTAAACTTCCTGAAGTGTGTATATTACAGTTCAAGAAGTTATTGTAACAGTGGCATTAACAGTAGTAGATACTAAGGCAAAATGAATTATTTCTCCTTACATGTTAATGTGTATTTATAAATTCAAGGATAACATTCCCCTTTGTACCAGCCTCATTATCCAAATTGGCCCATTAACTGAAAAGTGTCTCTATAAAACACTATTATTGCTAGCTGTATGTTACTGGAAATGTCCAGTGTGCCAGAAGGGACTGTTCGCATCAAATTAACACTGAAACAGAAATATACCTGTTACAGGATTGGAAACGTACATGAATACTAGTACAAGATACAGTTCTAACAATTTTATTAATCAACAAAAATAACCCACACATTATCCTTTACTGAAGTACAGTAAGTGAGTAAAGCATAAAAACTCTTATTAGAAGAGCAAACTGTTCAAAATCAGTATGAAACACCAGCAGTTCTACCTCTTATACCAACTTACACATACATCAAACTACTCCAAAATTACTCTGAAAGCTACCAGTAAGCTTTTGAAGGAGTATTTCTTAATGGGAAAGAGTTTAGGAGACCAAAATACAGTCACAGTAAATCACTGAGGGAAAACGTACCAAGACAGACAGAATTTAAAAGTTAAAAAAAAAAAAATTAAGAAAATTAAGACTAGGAAAAATGAACAAATATGTATGACTGGACATGATGCTCTTCATAAGTTTCAGACAGGTGAATACTTATTTCATGTATATAATACTAGATGATTTGCCAGTTAATCTGCTTGAAAAGGTTGTCAAAAAAGAAAAAAATCCTAAGAACTCATTCTTTCCTGACTAAGCGTAAGCAGAGATAAATACTACAAAATATTAATATTTTTAATATTTATTAATTTCATTTATGGAGGGTTTTACCAGACATGTTATCACTGCAAACAAGCTTTTATTTTTCACTTTTAAACCAATTTATACTTTTTGACACTCACTTTTAAATTATAGGTTTTAAGAACAAGCTCTTTAAATAAGGACTATCCTTCTCACACACCCTTGCTCAATAATAAAGCTAACAAGTTCATTACAGTTATATATTTTTCTACTTTTTATTCTTCATGCTATACAACATGATTTTTCTATGCACTCAATCACAGATGTCTCATTTTGAATAAAGGTAAAAGACCAGAAAAAAAGATACGTATTTTGAAAAATTAAATTAACCTAGTTCTAACACTTACGACTATAAACTGAACTGCTGTCAGATCAGACTGAAATCTCAGATTTCTCTTAAATGGATCAAAACCATCAAGCTATATGACAACTCCAACTCCTATTTCTAAAGTATAGAAAATAAAAAGAAAAAAAGAGTGACTAGCTTATACTTTCACACTTCTTTTTTTGGCATACATATACTTTATTTAAAAAGTGGTCATTTTGCAAGTGCAGACAATGTCACTAGTGCTAGAGAACTTGACGTCACTAATACTAGTGAATCGCAATGCAATTAATAACTCCTAAGATAATTTGGTCATTCATTAGATTTGCACAGGTTACCAACAGTAATACTCTCTACTACACAGTATTTTTGATGTCTTTCTAAAAGCTTTACTTCAGCTATCCTTTGCCTTATGGAATGTGGTGCACCACAACAGCATTCTGCCCTAAAATAAAAAATGTCTTATTTGGTTCCTTCCTCAAAAACCTCAAACCAAAAAGAGCTATTTAAACCAATGAAGGAAAAGAATAACATACGTGCTACACATCACTCATCAGAAATAGCTTTTTCTATTATTAGTTTTCCATGTCTTTAATGCTGCCATAGACAACCAAAGTCTGTCTCTATTGGACTTTGTTCTGATACTTAGCTTGGGTGGATAAATTCCAAGTTACAGCCAGAAAAACTATTGCTGCTGTAAGTTCTAGTTCTCCTGATTTATATAAATCTTTTAAATAATTGCACTGTAAATTAAACACTTCCACACTACTTTTTCTAAACTGCAAATGCAGTTAAAAAAGAAAAAAAAAAAACACCAACAAAACAAAAACAAGAAAACCACACAGTTCTGGAAAAAAAATTTAAAACTGTCATTTGTATTCAAAATTTTGGCAATCTAACAATAGAATAGCAGTTGCGAGTTTATCACAATCAGTATTATTATTAGTGCCCTTTGGACACTCAAGATAACTCCTGATCCACACCAAAAAATGCTCAAATACTGTCAGAAATGTAGAGCCACCTACCTGTGTGACAATGATGATTTCAATAATATTATGGGATAATTTAGAGAGTCAGCATTTGCACTATCACCAGAGTGTAGGAAATACTTGATTTCTTGTATGGTGAACCTCAAAAGTATTTGAAACTTTTATTGCATTCCCAGTATTAATCAAAAATTTAGATGGAGTTACACAGATGCAGCTAGCTCAAACTGGGCTAGAGAGTAAACCAGAAATTTCTATCTATCTATTCTAAGTACGCTGCTAATAATTTCTCTGTCATTCAGGATAAGTCCAGCAACTAATACATAAAGCTTTTTTTCAAAGGACATTTTGACACTGAACTGAAGTCAAGCAGCTTGTAAGGCAATGTTTTTTTAGAGTGTGCTAAAGCAACCAAGTCTGGGAAAAGGAAAGCTAGCAAAACTAATTACATAGGTGTGGTTGGGGGCATCCTGCCACACAGCAGAAAATAGGAAGCAACTAGTCTAGACCTCGGGCAGAAGGGAAACACAGCTAACAGCTATGATTACTAACCACGTTTTAGCTCTGTTCTACAGAAATAAATTAGATAAGTTTTTTTAATCTCTAAGTTTTTCTGTGTTTAGTTTCTATGATTTTACTTTGGGTATGCTTTTTTTCCCTAAATTTCTGAATATTGTAAACAATTAGTTTACAATCTCTGAGAAGATCACATATCTTTATACACAAAATTCCACTTTATTTACCCTTACTCACACTGCATATGGCATAAAAGCCTAAGCACTGGCTGTAGAGAATAGCAGTTCATTAGGATGATGGACCACACCTGCTACAGAAGAACCTAAGAATTGCAACATGGGCCAGACCACAGATTCCACTATCCCAATACCCTGCCTTCAAAACGAACTAAGAGAAGGCCCAAGAAAGAATAACACCACTGCAAGCATAAAATGTCAATTATACCCATACTCCCCCAACTATTTTTGGCTCAGAATTTTTGAGACAGATGTGCTTCTGTGTATTTAGTACTTTCAATGGATTTTTCTTCTGTGAACATGCCTAGCCAACCTTTCAACCTATATGTCCAGCTTCCATAAAGTGATTTGCCAAGTTTCAATACTAGCTAAACCTTGCATTAAAAAGGGCTGCCTCCCTTCTCCTGGTTTTGAGTCTTTCTTCTTCTATATTTTCTAGACAGCCTCTAGTTCTTGTGCTGAAAGGTGCTATGAATTATTATTTTCCTCATTTATGCCATACAATCTTTAAAGTGGTTAGATCACTGTAGTGTTGTCCCAGATTTGACTTCTCCAAAAGTTTACTTCTCCAAGTAAGAGAGTCCTCAATTTAGTCATTCCTTGTAAAGAAAGTCACAGATTTTTCAGTCATACTTGCTTCTCTTCTCCAATTCTGTGAAAACCTTTTCAGATGAGAAGGCCAGTGATTCAAACTATTCAAGATCTAAGCATACCATGCCCAGTTTAATCAACAGCCTAACAGGGTTCTTTATTCTTTTCCCAATAATCTTTAATACATTTAATTTGTTGGATTAACAATGTATACTTTGGACATGTAGCCTAAATGTTCTCAGAAAAATAACCATTATCCAATAACAGGAAGAGTGTTGTTTTTTGCTACTTCTGGTTGATATTTGTACAAAATTTCAGAGAAAAACGTTGAAATTCTCACACAAATACTATCACAACTTATTTTTCCTGAAAATAATAAGAACTGCACACCCTGTGCTTGGGCTCAATTAAAGAATCACAAAGTTGTATTTACACAAAGAGCTAAATTTCAGTAGCTTAATGCAGTAATTAGAACCTTCTTCAGCCAATGCTGTAAAGTTTATTTGCTGGCTTCTAAAGGTGAAAAACAAGTAGACAGTCATTCCACCCTAATGATTTTTAACCCTGACTAGAATTAAAAGAATTTTTTTGTCTTAGGAGCATACTTGCAGTAATATATTTTACAAGTTTAGTGAATTTTCTATAAACATGTGTTACTAAATTACAGTAAAGGATCTTTCCTCTTCAAAAAATGTCAGCAAACAATTTGATCTGATTGCTTAAAGAACGACGCAAAGCCAATTGAGTGCTGGACATCTGTGGTAGTTTTCCAGATGATATGCAAAATACAGCCAACAAAGTTTTAAGCTAACATATTCTGTGGTCTCGTTGTGAACTGAAAGGAAAAGAAATACATAGAGTGACAGAAAGAAATGGCAGCAGAAGCAAAGACTGTTCTAACAATGAAGATCAATTTAAAAGAAATACACAAGTTCACAAGAAGAAAAATATGTCAGAAATCTCATCCTAGTTTGTTAGAGTACATCAGCCTGCCATGTTAAGACCAGAATTAACTTCATTGATATTCTGTATTTTTTAAAAGAGGCTGGCAAATGGAATACAAACACTTTACATGGATCTTTGAAGTGTATCTGTATGAAAAGCAGAACCCATACAATTCAGAATTGCATGCAAATCTTTGTTTCATCTTCTTTTCCATGTAATACAAGCCAGGAAAAAATATTAGCTCTGTTGAAGATAAAAAAAGTATGTAGGAGCATCTATTATAATTTTCTGTCTAACTTGTTTTTTACAAATCATTTTAATAACAACAGCAACAAACTGTTGAAATGAATGAATGGATAAATATCATGAGAACATTAACTGATTTACACAGCAGTGGCTCCTCATAACTCTTATTATATCACATTATTCTTATTGCATACAAGTTAGGATTAGTCAACTGTATCTATCCAGGCTGTCTGCAGGCATGCATCTTTACTTCTTACCTTAAAGAACGTGAAAGTGAAGCTGGTGCAATTTGTTTTATTACTCCAGACAAAAAAAAAACAAAACAAAACAAAACAAACAAAACAAAACAAAACAAAAAACCACAGAACTAGCTAGGAAAGAAAATGGGCTTCAGAAACTGTGAACTATCTTGCAAAGGGATGCACGTCACGACTCTTTCTCTGTATATTAATTCTTCCACCTAAGCTATTAAATCCATATTAAAACTACATGATTGTCAAAAGGAATTTCTCAGTGATTCCTTAGGTTTAAACTTTCCATACATTATTCAAGCCTATCTTGAAGTGGGAAAATAAATTAATAAATTCCTCTTCATTTCATTTATTAAGCCCACCAAGTATTTACCCACTTTTCTCTTTTCTGGAAACACTTACATTGTATTTCCAAAACTAGTTTGGTACCCCCTATAGATGTTATGAAAGAAAAGTTCCATTATTTTTTTTTAATTGACAATCTACTCCTTCATATTAAAATTGACCTGAACTTCTGTTTCATTTTTTACCACATACTGCATATTACCATGAGACTATTAAAGTAATTATTCCCACAAGTTTTATAAAAATTTTAATGCTGAGCAGAAATTTTGGCTGGCTCTAAGGAGAACCTTTATCCCCATGAGGGCAGTCAAGTAGTAAAGTGGTCTGCCCAAAAAGGTTTTGCAAGATTTGACTGGGTAAATTCTTGTGAAGCCTAGTTTGATCTCATAGCTCACCCTGCTTAGGGGATAACATTGGACTGAGGACCTCCAGAGGTCCCTTTTGGACTAAATCCACTGAATCCAATAGATTCTAAAGTGTGACCTAAAAATCTTCATATCATTTAATTAATAATCATGAAAAAATAAATATTGCATTATAATACAACTCTTCAGAATATTAATTGGAACATAAATTACATTACTCAAAATGGAAGCATCATTAGAACCATAGCTACTGTATGGTATTAATTTTTTTATCAGTACAGAAAACTGAGGAAAGAGGCTCCCTCTCCATTCCACTTTGAGTTGGAACTGTTCTACATCTTCCAATCAACTACACATGAAACCTCTTAAACTTCATTCCCCAGTTAGTTGACTGTGAAGTTTTAAACACCTGACATTGTTCTGTAAAGTACATTCTCTTCTGCAATTCCAACACAACTGCCCAAAACACTACCTGTAGGAAATCCAGGTGATTCAAGCTGAAAGGAAAATAAGTATGCCTTATTCCTTTTTGCTTCAGTAAATTTTATAATTTAATATAGCTAAATAATGATTTATAAATAATAAATTTATAAAAGGTAAATACCATAAGATCTACAAACTAGAAAAATTCACATCCAAGAAAATGTTTATTTCAATTGTGGCTGAAAAAATGGGGAGAATTTCACTGCGTTAAGATCACAAAATTATTATTTTTTTTCATTAGTAGTTTCATTTATGTAAAGTTATTGAACTAAAACACATAACTTCTCCCCAAATGTATAGTAAAGGAAGCATCAATTTAGAAGTTTAATAAAATAAGGATGCTTTAGAAGAGATTGGATAATATGTAGGAACCTACCACTATTTGATTTTCTTTTTCATTTATTAATGGTAATTTCTGTTTTGTAAAGTAGTCTGGTTCTCATTTGTTCAGTTTAATTTATTTTAGTGTTTTTATTATTGTCAAGCTTTGTTCAATAAATACAAGTAATTTACAAATATAAATACTTTAATCAAATTCCCACTTTTGCTTGGAAGAACCTGGAAAAAAAATGTGTTATATATAGTGGTGTTCCTCAGGACTCTGTTGGGGCCAGTCCTGTTAAACAACTTTATCAATTATGTGTATAAACTCTGCAAGTTGACAGATGAAATTAAACTGGGTGGGAGTGCAGATCTGCAGGAGGGCAGGAAGGCTCTGCAGAGGGATCTGGACAGGCTGGATCATGGGCTGAGGCCAATGGTGTGAGGTCAAGAAAGGCAAAATGCCAAGTTCTACTCTTGGGTCACAACAACCCCAGGCAGTGCCGCAGGCTGGGGCAGAGTGGCTGGAAAGGACCTGGGGGTGCTGGTGGCAGCAGCTGAACATGAGCCAGGCTGTGCCCAGGTGGCCAAGAAGGCCAATGGCATCCTGGCCTGGCTCAGCAATAGTGTGGCCAGCAGGAGCAGGGCAGGGATTGTCCCCCTGTCCTGGGCACTGGTGAGGCCACACCTCGAGTGCTGTGCTCAGGTTTTGGCCACTCCCTACAAGAAAGACACTGAGGTGATGGAGTGAGGGTAGGTAAGAGAGCTGTGGAAGGGTCTGGAGCACCCATGAGGAGCAGCCGAGGGAGCTGAGGTTGTTTAGCCCAGGAAAAAGGAGGCTCAGGGGAGACCTTACCACTCCCTACACTGCCTGAAAGGAAATTACAGACAGGTGAGGGTCAGCCTCTTCTTCCAGGCAACAAGTGACATGATGAGGGGAAATGGTCTTAAGTTGCGCCAAAGGAGGTTTGGATTACATATTAGGAAACATTTTTTTCAGAGAACATGATTGTAAAGCATTGGAACAAGCTGCTCAGGGAAGCTGTGGAATCACTATCTCTGAAAGTGTTCAAAACACATGTGAATATGAAACTTGAAAATATGGTTTATTGGCGGTGATGCTGGATTGACAGTTGGCCTTGATAATCTTAAATGTCTTTTCGATCCTTAATTATTATATTATTCTATGATTCTAACTTGTAAAAGCCTAAAGCAAAAAATCTGAATTAAAATGTTATTTTTATTAGTTAAATTTTTTTATAAAATTAATATTTATGAATCTGTTTAAGTTGTTGAGGTACTTAAGAGAATGTGCAGGAAAGGAGTTTCCTTCTAATAATGAAGGTAGAGAGGGCAAATTCAGCAGTGCACAGACTATAAAGAAGAGCCATGTGTTTCAGTGAAGTTACTACCTCTAGCAGAGCACCATACTACTTAGAATGCCATTTTTAGGAAGGGACACATACAGGAAGAAAGTTTTTTGGACTGCCAAACAATCTGCTTAATTGACTCAAGACATAACCAAAAATAGAATTGCAAAACATCACAATTCTCCTGACCAAGTGCATCTCATACTAAAGCTATTGTTTTATGCTTGGGTTTTTTAACCACTAAATAATTAACAATCATAGCCAAAATGTGACTAAAATGGAATAGCTTCTCTTGGTCAAAGACCCACAAACACTTCCATAGCCTAACAGATTGCATTTCACGCATCTGAAAAATTCCTTGGTTTTGCTAGTGTTTGAAGTACAATTTCTTGTTCTTTACCGATTCCAAACACACTGTTCAGAATTGCATAACATATTTCACTCTGCTTGGCAGGTGGTTGAAAGAGCTCATAGGGTAGAAATTTCTTCTGAAAGAATCTGGACAATGAACATTTGTCAGCATTACTTATGACCTCGCAATTTCTAAGCAGGACTAACTGTCCTAAAATAACAATATAAGCAAATACCTTTCATTACAGCTAAATTAATGTGCAAGCTAAGGAACTGCCTGTACCTCTTCCTGCCTATTTATCCAATCACTTAGCACTCCCTTTCTCAAGCTGCTGAGAGTAATAAATGAGAGATTTACATGGGCCTGGCTGAAGTAGTTTGAAGGTAATCCAAATGCAACCTCAGTGCTATCCAAAGAGCCATCTTAAAAGGTCTGAAAAAGAATCACATACATTGGAAGCTGAATGTTATCAGCTCCCAAAAATACAAGTTCCACAGTTTTCAGAGCACAACCTGAACAAAATGTTCAGAAATAACAAAAATATTAACTTTAATAATTTACACCTGATGTCCTAACATAATATTACAAATACCTACAGCAGCGATTTGATTCAAACAGCAGTACCAAATAGACATTCCTTCTGCAACTCAGTACAAAGCTAATTTTAAAACAAGGTTTTCTAACTGGCCATATGGAAAAAAAATAATAATAAAAAAGTAAAACCAAAAAAACCAAGAAAAAGCACACATTTTGGCAGTTTCTATCCTGCTCTGACCTTAAGGCATCTTGTCCTCCAAGATCACAACTGTGTTAACTCTCAGCTTATTGACAGTGAAACAGTCAGTTTTGTGGACTAAGCTAACTTCTGTTATCTTGTTGGTACCTTCCTATTATGTTACTTATATGTCTAACTATTACACAGACTCCTATATTTCTCTGGCATGAGTGTTACTCTATGGAGGTCTAGGAGTCTTCCCAGAAAAGTCACATTGGTACACATGTACTTAAAACTCCAAAACATGTAAAACTGGAAGTCATTTGGGAGTTATGTCTCAACACCAGAAAGAATATAAACATATGAAAAAGTATTTTAGTTAAATGGTTTGATTAGTCTTCCTTCTCCATTAGACTTACCAGGGTCTGACACTACAGTTAGTCCTATCCTGAATCTAAAGCTATTACTAAGAGTTCCAGGGGAGCACACCTTAATTTGTTTGGGAGGCTGATGAGGATTTATCTTTTCATTTTACCAAATTCCAAAGAAAAAGAAAGACTCCAATTAAAGAGTAAAACTAAATCCATGAGAAACAGCAGAACATGCATTCTAAGCATAATTATAAAAAATAAACACATAGCAATCTTTTTTGCTTTGTGGAAGCTCTCTCAGTGTATATTATAAAAAGCTTGTCTTTCCTGATTTAGCTGCTCTCTTACAAAAAAAAACCAAAAAAATAAAAACAACAAAAACCCAAACCAAACTAAACAAAAAAAACACAAGAAAGCAAAAAAAAACCACCACAAACCAAAAATCTTTAGAGGTGTCCAATAATGCTATTTCAAATCTGTATCATAAAACAGAATGAGCAGCATTACAATATGGGCATATTTCTAAATCTGGTATTATTATCTGTAACTTGCTGAATTCTCTTAATGTGGAAAGTAGAGAAAAAGCAGGAATAAGGTGTGGATATTGTTTTTTCAATGACGAGGCTGAACAAGAGCAGAAGACTACAGGCTACCCTAATCTGCATTGTAAACAGCTAAAAGAAAAAGCACAGGGTGTAGAAGTCTTTGGATGGTATAAAAATACAGTGTCTTTGGCATAAGTACTAAGAACAACAAAGAGATAGTGAAGCCCACTTTTTCTTCTTGCCATGGGTTCAGGGGACACAAACATCTGTGGCATGGCATGGACAAAAGCACTTAACAGTCAAAATTGTGACACTTTATAGTAAGTAAGTAATTGAGTAACATTATAGGACCCAAGCACACTGGCAGTAAAGTTAAATTTTCAAGTGAATTTCAATAACATGCATGTGAAAAGCATGTATTTAAGTACTGTACTCAGGATTTAAAAGGGTTTACAAGTTATTTGCATTTATGCCTGTAGCAGCACCATCAGACATTTTAGCAGGAAAGAACCCATGGTAAGAGATCCTGTTTGGATACAACGAGTGCAGAGTATCAACACAACTGAATGTGTAAGTTTCACACAGAGGATTTTCACCTTGGCATGAACACTGTCAAAATCATAAGACTTAGGTGACTAAAGAGTTGACAGTCGGGCCATGTTAAGTGCAAGCTGAGGAGTGAAGGGTGGAGGAGTTTATGTATGGGGGGAGCATATCAAGTATTTTAATACTAACACGCACACAGCAGTTCACAGAAAAAAATGCTATCAAGCAGCCATAGCAAAGACTAAGACAAGCAAGAATGTTACAGTTAAACATAAATTTTGTCAGAATATGACAATTGATAATCTTGTTCTAAAGAGCAGAGGGAGTCAGGATTAATTCCATACAGTATCTTAAAAAAAGGGTACCTTAAATGCAGATGACCTAGGCACCTTGGTGACTCAGAGGGAAGAGTGCCATCTACTGAGGCAATAACTTAATTATAATACAGACATAAAATCCTATTTTTATCATGAAACAGAAAAGGAGTTTTAAAAGCAATACTTAAGTGCCTTCTATCTCCTATTGAAAATCTCATCTTTTTATTTTGAATTATTGCCACAATTTATATGATGGTGATTCTGTGTTCTCAGCAGGCTAGTGTTTCAGCTGAATTAATACTTAAAAGATGTCTGAATATGTTCTAAGTTCTCTATTTCTAGATAACCTAGGAGTTTTAGTTTCCAAGTAAAAGACACCAATTTCTGAATATTCTGCCTCTTTAAAAACCCTCATATTTAGACACAGAAAGGAAGATACTCAAAGTGACACCTGAAAAAGGCCTTTATGCCTTTTTATTTTCCTTCATATAAGATTCTGGTGTTGACAATAACTATGTTGGAGGACAAAATAATAAAAAATAAAAACACAAAGAAACAGTTACAGAAGATATTCTGAATTTATTTGACCTTTGGATTGATAAACTTGTTGATAATCAACCTGAAGCATACTTTTAGCAAAATTAACTACTTCTAGTAACACATGCAGTAGTCAAAGAAAAGTATGTAACCTCTTAAGTGCGTTCTGCTTCTCACTCTTTGCCAAGTATAGCAGAATATTATTTGTGTACAGATTTCAAATCCTTTAACTTAAATTGTATTACACAAGTGATTAGTTCTGGATGCTTGTGAACCAATTCCTCCTGTGCTTTATATAGTTGCTAAGTATACAATACACACCTGAAATCTGGTCAGTGAAAACTGCTAGAAATGGAGCACAAATTGCACTGTCAATGTCTCTTAAAAGGTCATAGGTAAATCTTAAATTTTGTTCTCCAATACAGCATAGTAAAACAATGGTAAACTGCCTTACTGGAACCTTTGCCAAACTTAAAATCTGTATGAAGATGATACTTGTGTAATGTTCGATTTCAACTTTTTCACCTCCCTTGTTTCATTTTTCAAATAGCTCGCCTCACTTGTGTTTTACTATCTTAGTGGGGAAACACATTCAAATGCACACAGATGGTAGTCTACTCAAGTATAATAAACTACAGCTTTATGATGGCTATTTAAAAAAAAAAATTCAAAAAATGTCATCTGTGGAAAGCAAGACTTCAGAAATCTGACCATGTTTCTAAAGTTTCCTAAAAAAACTGTATTTGAAATATGAAGCAATCATGAGCTGGCATTCTTGGATTTAACCTCACCAAATGTAACAGGAAATTACTTGGTAAAAATTTGGAAAAAAACAGATGCATGGAGTAGGAGATCATCAGGATTTTGGGTAGAGAGCAACTATAAAATTATGTCTCATATAGTGCTCAGGGAATGTATAGTACTGAAAAACAATAATTTCTCAGCTTGATTTCAGCATATAAAACAGACATAGCTCCTAACAACAATAACATAGTAAGGGCAAAATGACAGTTGAAAAGGAGTAAGATATTTTTGGTGGATTACATAAATTATGTTACTTACCAACAAACCGAGTTCTTCAGTATACTTTATCCAAATACACATTTTCATAAAAATACTATTACTTATATGATTATGGACTTCTTTTTCTGCCCTTTTTTTTTTTTTTGGTTGAGAGGCAGCAATTCTCTTTCTGGATTGCATTGACTTGGTATGATTTCCTGTGCTCCACACACTCCAACAATTTTCCCTAAGTTTCAAAATCAAGGTTGCAAAGACTTGGGAAGGAGAGAGCAGGATAGGAGAATATGCACTGATGCACAGCAGATACAGAAGTAATTTTGCTTCCTTCTTGTAGTGCTGTCAATACATATCATCTTTGCTATAGAGGACAGCAATGCAGCACTGAGTTTTTGGAGGCTCTTTCTGGGATCCAGAGCAATAGAAACTGTGTCTCTACTCAGCCACATCCACCCTAAGCAATCACCCTGCTTTAGAGACTACAGAATGATTTGGATTGAAAGGGACCTTAAAGGTCATCTAGTTCCAATCCCACCACCCTCAGCAGGGAACCCTTCCAATAGATCAGATTGTTCAAGGTGCAAGCTGGCCTTGAATATCTCCAGGGATGTGGCATCGAATACGTCTCTGTGCAACCTGTTCCCAGTACCTAACCACAGTGAGGAAGAATCTCTTCCATGTATCTAACATCAATCTACTCTCATTTTAAAACTATTCCCCCTTGCCCTATCACTACATGCTCTCATAAAAAGTCTATCTCCAGCTCTCATAGTCTCCTCTTAGCTACTAGAAGGATATGATAAAGTCTGACTGGGGCACTGTCTTTACAGGATAAATAACCTCTTAGCTTTTCCTCACAGGAGAGGTTTTCCATTCCTCTAGTCATCTTAATGGTCTGTGTTTGAACTCACTCCAGTTCTTCCTGTGCTGAGGACCTCAGAGCTGGATGCAATACTCCCCATGATATCTTAAAGAGCAGAGCAGAGCAGCAGAATCATCTCTGTCAACCTGCTGCCCACATCTTTTTGATGCCACCCAGAGCATATCTGGTCTTCTGGAAGGTAAGTGCACATTGCTGGATCATGTCCAGCTTTTCATCCAGCCCCAAGTCCCTCTTGGCAAGCGCTGCTCGCAATCCCTTCATTCCCCAACCTGTGTTGATACCAGGGTTGTCATGACCCAGGTGCAGCACTTTGTAATTGGCCTTGTTGGATCTTTTGAGCTTCACATAGGTCCACTTTTCCAGCTTGTCCAGGACCCTCTGGATGGCATCCCATCCTTCAGGAATGCCAACTGCACCACTCAGTTTGGGGTCAGCTGCAAATCTGCTGAGGGTGCATTCAGTCTCTTTGTCTGTCATTGTTGAAGACATTAAATAACATTAAATAACGGTGGAACCTTGAGGGCATCACTTGTCACTGATGTCCATCAGAACACTGAGACACTGACCACTCCCCTCTGGATGAGACCATCCAACCAATTCTTTATCCGCTGCACAGTACACCCCTCAAATCCATCTCCCCAGTGTAGCAAGAAGGATGTTGTAAAAGACCAGGTCAAAGGCTTTACAAGGTCCAGATAAATGACATCTGTAGCTCTTCCCTTATCCACTCGTGTAGTCACTCCCCTGAAAAAGGCCCCTACATTGGTCAAGGGGGACCTTTTTTCACTCACCAGGTACTTCACCTGACTGGCACAACTGGCCAGCTCTCTCAGGACTCTGAGGTGCATCTCATCAAGTCCTATGGATTTATGAATGTTCAGGTTCTTCAGCTGGTCACAAACTTGCATTTCACTTACAGTGGGAAGCACTTTGCTACCCCAGTCCTTGTTTTGCAGTCCATGACAGACATGGGCATCTTTTTCAACAGAGCTACCACAGCATGCATGGTAGAATGAAATATAAGGCAAGGTCTTCCTTAGGAGACCACTATCCCTTTGGTAATTTTAACTAAATAACTGTTATTCTGGATCTTTCAGCTATAAAGGCAAGTGGCAGTAAAGAAATTTATTTGGTTTTAGTAAGTTTAATCATATATAAGTGAAACTCTTCATACCAATTACGTAAAGACATTACAACGAATACGTAGCAGGTTAAGAGAAGGGAGGTTTGCCCTTTTGGAAGAAGAAAATGGCCTGTCTCAACCTAAGGCAATTAAAAGGAAAGGAGACAGACTGCTGTTAATGACTGGGGAGGTCTTAGACATGTGGGTTGAGGCAATGCCAAGCACAAATACAGGATGGATGAAGAATGAACCAAGTATCCCTGAGAACTACTTGGGGGTACTGGTGAGAGGCTGGACATGACTCAGCCATGGGCACTCCCAGCCCAGAGAGTCAAACGTGTCCTGGGCTGCATCCAGAGCAGCGTGGGCAGCAGGGCCAGGGAGGGGATTCTGCCCCTCTGCTCTGCTCTGCTGAGACCCCACCTGCAGGGCTGCATCCAGCTCTGGGGTCCCTGCACAGGAAGGACATGGACCTGCTGGAGGGAGTCCAGAGGAAGCCACAAAAATGATGTGAGGGATGGAGCAGCCCTCCTGGAGGACAGGCTGAGAGAGTGGGATTGTGTTCAGCCTGGACAAGAAAAGGCTCTGGGAACACTTTACTGCAGCCCTCCAGTACCTGAAGGGAGCTTACAAGAAAGCTGGAGAGACTTTTTACAAGAGCTTGTTGTGTGACAGGAGAAGGGGTAATGCATGAAATTGCCTCAAATGTATGAGATAGTCATGACTTTTTCTCTGTTGTATCTTTATAATCCCCTTAATTCAAAATACAACATTAAACTGTCACTTACATTTATATGTTTCTTTGATCTCGTGTTACCAGACATAAAATCTTTCTTTTTTTATTATACTCTTTAATTTTTATCCAGGTTTTAATCTAGCATCTTACACAGTAGTTTACCTAACAGCATTTGACAGAATGGAAACAGCAATTCCAGAACCAAAGTATTTATTGTGAGCTAGAAGAAACTACACATGCTACACTACAAGTTAAAAGATAACTTGGGGAAACAGCTCCACTTAAGCTGATTATTCAAGTGTCTTGTCCCTAATAAATTCCATCATATGTTTGTCATTTACAAAAATCAAATGCATTTACCAGTGTGTCTAAAATAAAAAAAATCATGCACTCATATGAAGGAGATTCACACACTGAGGACTGTACATTGTCTTAATTATAATAAAAACATTTTTCCTCTGAGCCTCTGAAAAGACTTTAGAGACTGCATATTTCTACAGTGTCTCAAGGGACACCAGGATTTCCAAAGTTGAAGACAATGATCTAACAACAGAAAGGTTGAAATTCCTTAATGAAATACCCTATGGGAATGGAAAGAATTTTAAATGAGAAAAATCAGTCCCAGTTGAACATGACTTCTCACTGCCAAATCTTCCATAAGACTACAGAGTAGCACAGGAACTAAATTCTTAGCCAAAGGACCTTGATGAACCCTTCAGTTTTGTGAGTTTTTATTATGTACCTATTGTCTCTAGACCTGAAAAAAAATTTCCAAAGTACACATTTATTTTACACTGCTATGGGTGTACGATTCCAAGTAACTGTTTAACAATAGAGCAATTCTATTTCTACAGATGAGGTGATTTTAGAAACGGGACACTAAAACACATCTGTATCCAAAGTCCCACAAAACATTGCTCCAGACTACCTCACAGAAAATACTTTTATACAGCTGCACCAGACACTTGGGGAACAAGTGATTTAAGATTTATATGGGAGAAGACTCTCTTTAAACACAATGAGGGAGCAAAGAATACATCTGAATCTCAAGGATGGTGGAAGAGCTAATGTCATACAATATTTGCAAGATACAAGCAGGTCAGTAAAAATGACCTATAACAAAAGAAGGCACAGTGAAATAACATCATTGAAATAGCAGAAATAATTTTGCAGGCTTAAAGAAAATGCCATTAACGTTTTTATTCTCTTTCCTCATTCTACAGAAGTCATATAACTTGAACTCAAGTCACAACATCAGCATGGCAGGGGAAAAGAAATATGTGAAATTGGGAGAAATTCTTTTTAAAAATAATACTATGACATTGTAAAAGAAGTCCTAAGTATTACATTTTGTTTAAAGAGTGACACTTTGTGATTCAGGCAGAGGAATCTGCATGGTTTTGTTTGCTTTAAAGTGTGGAAGGAAAAAGTGGTTTTGCTGTCATTCCCCACACATGCACACACACAAAATGTTCTTTTATTCCTCCCCCTCCCTTCCCTACACTAAATCTAGTTGTTATCACCTATAAGCAAGAAGAAAGTACTCTGCCCTCTAAATGGCCTAAATCCTTCAATATGATATACTCATGCAGAGTTAGTTTTTAGATATATATAGTTGTGCAGAGCCAAGTCAATATTTAAGGCACTTGGCGTAAGTATTAGACTTTGACTTATAGATCAAAATACAGGACTGCAGCCATAGTAAATACTCTTCCTGATAACTCACTAAACAGAAACACTTAAAGAGAAGTTAAATGTATAGAGGTCACAAAGGATGATAAAATTATGCATTATAATTATATAATTATATATTATTCTGATGGCAGAAAGGTCTTTTGTATGAGGCTGAGGAATATTAAAATCTTGTTTCATAGCCAAAGCAGCCACACTGCATTTGTGTGTCTCTAACAGCTGAATATTTTAATACATTTTTTATTCATCTAATGACCAAAACAATTGCAATTTATCCATTGCACATAAATAGATGCATCAAATTTATTGAAATAAAACTGATGCATGTAACAAATAATGATTTTTTCCAACTAGACTGCAGTATATTTCACTGCAGTGTGCTACCACAAAAAAATCATACTGTGGTATAATGATTGTTGAAGGAAATTTTAATCTTCAGGCAGAGAAAAACATACTGAAAATAAATACCTCTCCTCTCTCTGAAAGAATGAAAGTTCACCACAACACTCTTCGACACTAAAACACTTTATATATTCAGTGCTTTCCTGAATAAGTTTCATGTAAAAGCTTCTATAAACCATTAAGAAAAGCATATTTCAGTTTGAAGGGGTGTACAGTGATAATCTAGTTCAAAATAAGAAAAAATAGAGGAAAAAATATACAATAAATAAATAAGGTACAGAAGGAATTCTAGTCAAAATTAAAGAATACTTTCGTCATGCAGGATGAAAGTAGATGAGAAGAGAGAGA
Source organism: Parus major (assembly GCF_001522545.3). Classification (NCBI taxonomy): domain Eukaryota; kingdom Metazoa; phylum Chordata; class Aves; order Passeriformes; family Paridae; genus Parus; species Parus major. The sequence goes on from NC_031799.1 coordinate 20,168,139, forward strand.
GACAAAGGTGACAAAAACGTTTGGTTTTTAGCTAGCTAAGACAGGTGTTTGCAGATTACTTACTTTGTATATAAAAGTAAGGATGGCAAATTTGAGGAATTCTTCTGAAGATACAAATCAGATACTTAAAATCATTTTTATCATTGTTTAAGGCTTGGGTCCACAAATCAAAGAGAAAGAGAAACAATTCTCACATAACACTGGACTGAGAAAATTACTATTGCAATATGTCCTGAAAAATTAGTGATTGTTGGGTCAATTTTGCAAGTCAAATAATCAGAAACACCTCCATGGCATCGGAGTTGACAAGGGTTCCCTGCACTACGTCTATTATTTTCTATTGTTAATTACAGCGTTACTGGAATTTACCATCCTAACTATGTATGAAAATAAGTATTAAAATAAAACATGCACACCCCTACTTATTTGTTACACTTATATAAGAGCTCAAGTTTATACTTAATATGCAAAACCTAAATATAAAAATCTTCTTGAGTATAAAAGCACTTTTCATATAAAGCAATATTTTCATATTTGTGATAGTTGAAACTGATCGTGACCAGTGTTCCAAGTCCAGTTCAACAGCATTTATAACTTAAATCCACTTCTCTCTTGATATAAAATAATTACAAAATGCAACAAAGCAAAAGTACATAAAACATTCAGTACAAAAGATCTACACATAATTCAGTGCCAAACCATCAAATATTAGAATACCCATCACTATTGATAAACTAACACTTTGACTCAAAAAAACTATTCTGAATTGCTTGAATGTAACTGTAGCCTGTTAATGATCAGTCATTAATCAAAAGAAGATACCGGCACATAAATTTAAAAAAAAAAAAAAAAATTAAAATTGTTGATTAAATGTATTAGCTTAGAGGTGTCACTACCACACGTGTCAATGGTGATAAGCCTTGGCAATGCACGTACAACAACTTTGGGATGTCTCCATAGTGTTCACAGAATCTCAGACCTTATAGATCACCGAGTTCCAACAACCGAGTTCAACCTCCGCCACCATCAGGGATACCTTCCACTGGACCAGATCCTCAAAACTCCATCCAACCTAGCCTTGAACACTTTCAAGTACAAGGCATTCACAACTTTGCTGAGGAACATGTAGCAGTGCCTCACCGCCCACACCGTGAAGAATTTCTTTCTAATAACTAATCTAAATCATAGAATCATAAAATACCATGAGTTGGATGGGACCTATAAGGATCATTGAGACAAACTCCAACTATACACCAAATTCCTCAGTAATCACACCATGTGCCCAAGAGCATTGTCCAAACACTTCCTGAACTCTGGCAGACGTGGTGCTGTGATCACTTCCCTGGGGAGCCTTTTCCAGTGCCCAGCCACACACTGGGTGAAGAAACTGTTTCTAATACCCAGTCTAAACCTCCTCTTTAATGCCATTTTCAGGGACTGTCACTAGACATCAGAGAGAAGAAATCAGGGTTAGCTCCTCTGTTTTCCCCCTGGAGGAAGCTGTAGACCATGATGAGTGTCTCCTCAGCCTCCCCCAGACCAATTGACCTCAGACACTCCTCATATGGTTTTTCCTCTATATCCTTCACCATTTTTGTAGCACTCCTTTAGACTCTTTCTAATAGTTTACTATCTCATACTGTGGCACCCAGAACTGCCCCCAGCACTTGAAGTGAGGCTGCCCCAGAGCAGAGCAGAGCAGAACAACAGAGCAGAATAGGACAATCCTCTCCCTAGCCTGGCTGGCGATGCAGTCCCTGATGCCCCCAGGACATGGGTGATCCTCTTGGCTGCCAGACCACACTGCCCATTCCTGTACCTACCCTCTTTCAATTTAGAAAATCACAGAATAATCTAGGCTGAAAGAGATTTTCAAGATAATTTTCACCTCTAACCATATCCTTAATGTCACATTGACAACACTTCAGAGTGTTAGAGTTAGAAAGAGTGGTAGTGGTAGAGAAATGGTGACTCTACCACCTCCCTCAGAAACTTATTCTAATGCTTATTCCACACTTGCAGTGAAAAAATATTGTCTAATTTCTAATCTGAACCTCCTCTGGCACAATTTGAGACCATTTCCTCTTGTCCTTTTGCTTGAGACTTGGCAGAAGAGATTGGCCCTCACCCCACTACAACGTCTTTCCATGTAGCTGTAGACAGCCATGAGGTCCCCCCCCGAGCCTCCTCTCCAAATTAAACAGCTCCAGATCCCTCAGCCTAATGGTGCTCCAGCCTTCTGATTTCCTTTGTGCTTTTCCTCTGGACCTAATTCAAATGGTCCACATCCTCTTTATGTTGGGGGCCCCAGAGCTAGATGCAGGACTGCAGGTGGGGTCTCATGAGAGTAGAGGGGGAGAATCACATCCTTATCCTGCTGGCCAGACTCCTTTGGAGGCAACCCAGGAAAAAATGGGCTTTCTGGGCTGCAAATTCAATTGACAGGTCATGTCCAGCTTCTCATCTGCTGATGCCCCAAGACCCCTTCTGCAGGACTGCTCTTAATCCTTTCTGTCCCCACCCTGTATCCATGTTTAGGACCACCCTGATCCAGCTGAAAGACCTTGTACTTCCCTTTGTTGACCCCATAAGGTTTGCAGTGGCCCAGCTCTCCAGCCTGTCCAGGTCCCTCTGGATGCCATCCCTTCCCTCCAGTGTGTCGACTGCCCCGCACAGCCTGGTGCTGTCAGTGAACTTGCTGAGGGTGCCCTTGATCCCACTGTTCATGTTGCCAATAGAGAAGTTAAAATGGGCCAGTCCCAGTACAGATCCCTGAGGAATGCCACTCATTACTGATCTCCATATTTCATAGAGCTGATGACCAGTCATCTCTTTGAGTACAACCATCCAGACAATTCCTTATTCACTGGGTAGTCCATCCATCAAATCCACGTCTCCCCAGCTTAGAGATGAGGATGTCATGAGGGACAGTATCAAATGCTTTGAAGAAGTCCAGGTAGATAACATCACTCACGCTTCCATTATCCATCAAAATTATAACCCAGTCACAGAAGGTCACCAGATTGTTCTGGCACAATTTGCCCTTGGTGAAGCCATGCTGCCAGTCACCGGTAACCTCCTTCTTTTCCATGTGCGCCAGCACAGTTTCTAGGAGCATTTGATCAATGATTTTGTTGAGCACAGAGGTGAGACTGACTAGTCTGCAGTTCTCCAGGTATTTTATTTTTCCTTTTTTAAAAATAGGGGTTATGTTTCCCCTTTTCAGTCACTGGGAACTTCACTGGAAGTTCATGGTTTCAAAACTTCATGTTTTCAAAAATATGATGAATAGTGGCTAATCCATTTTCTCCACCACTTCCCTCAGGACAGCTGGATACATCCCAGCAGGATGGGATGGACTCGTGCATCTTGAGGTTCATTAGATCGTATCAAACCTGATCTTCTCCTACAGCCAGTGATTCTACGTTCTCCCAGTTCCTGTTTTTGCCTTCTGCAATTCAGGCAGTTTGGCTGGAGGACTTCACAGTGAAGACTGAGAAAAAAAGTAGTTGAGTACTTTGGCCTTCTCCAAGGCCCCTGCTAACCAAGTCTCCTGCTTCCTTCTGGAGAGGACACACATTTTTCCCTAGTCTTCTTTTTATCATTGACATACTGAGAAGTTCCTCTTGCTGCCCTTGACAGGCCTCAGCAAGTTCAATTTTACCAGAATCCTTTCCTAATCCGATCCCTGCCTGCTCACACAATCTCTCTGTATTCCTCCCAGGCTACTTTTCCCTGCTTCCACCCTCTACAAGCTTACATTTTTGTGTCTGAATTTGTCTAGAAGCTCGAAGGCCTCCTGGCACTTCTACCTGACTTCTTCTTTGTTGGGATGCATTGCTTCTGACCTAGAAGAGATGACCCTTGAATATTAACCAGATTTCTTGGGTCCCTCTCCCCTGTGCAAGTCTTTATGCCACAGTACCACTGTGCTGTCCGTTCAACAGCTCTCTGCATGGCTGAAGTCTCCATGAGGACCAGTACTTGGGAACACAAACTGTTTCTATAACCTCTACAGAGGGCCTCATCCACTTGATCTTCCTGTCCAGACCCCCATTATAATATCAACCACCCTCCCTTTAATCCTAATATGTAAACTCACAGCTGGTTCTCCATCGATCATCAGGCAGAGCTCTGTGCACTCCAGCTGGTCACTGACATAGAAGGCAACACCATCTGCTTGTCTCCTCTGTCTGTCCTTTTATAAACAGCCTCTATCATTCAATTCCAACACTCACTCATAGGAGTCATCCCACAACATCTCTGTGACATTGACAAGATCACGCGCCCACAGGCATGCACAGGTTTCCATTTTGTTTCTTCTTCATGCTGCATGCATTAGCACAGAGGTGCTTAAAATCTGTCCTTGAAGAAGGATGAAGCCATCTTACTGGCTTGAGCAACTGGAATTTCTTTGTGATGCTCTTAACACATTCTCCTGCTGACCTCTGGTCTCTCTCCATGCTCTGGGCATCTCTTGCTGGCCCTGGGATCAAACTGGTAGGAGTGGAATGAATCAAGGTTTCTTTCCTCCAGCAGCTTTAGTCTAAAACCCTCTTCACCAGCTTGGCAAGCCTGTGACTGAAGATGCTATTCTCCCTCTCTGACAGATGGACCCCATCAGCACACAGGAGACCAGGTGTCATGGACTCCTTCACTACAGATTTGAAATACTATACATTGTGTATATAAATAGTTTAAATTAGGAGTATCTAGAATTTTGCATAAGTGCATATTTGGATGTTTAATTAATGACTAGTGATTTAAGAATGTTATTTGATTATGCAGTATAAGAAGAGGTTTTTTTATTCGGTGTTGATAATACTGTTGTTGCTGACCTATATAAGATTGATGAGAAGATATACAGCTAGGAAGGGGCAAATCAGAAATTCATATATTTACAAGTGTAGAAATAAGTAAGAATTAAAGCATAAAATATCCCTGAAATTGTTGCAATTTTGGAGTATATTGTCACTTGGAATACTCCCACTGCCACAATTTCACCTGCTGATAATAGGTCGGTGTGGCAGCAATAAAAGAGAACAGAAAAAAATAATGGTAGGAGGAGCTGAAATATAGTGTATGAACGAGTAAATCTACACAAAAGATTTTCTAGTCATTAAATGTGTTTACAATTGCACATTTAATTCTTTACAGCTTGCCACACCACAGCTCTCTCATAGGTTGTGACAAAATAAATAGCTTGACCAGAATTTCAGTTAGTTCTCTGTGTTATCTCAGTCTTTACATTTCAGCAACCATATTTTCCAGAGTTAACTTTGTATAACAAAGACTGTATAACACATGTCTTGCACTTACTTCACACAGTTACTGCAAAACATACATCTTTATAAAAGTAGAAATGCCAGTTAAGGAAATGCATATTCACAAATTCCACACAGGCAGTAATTTAATTCTGAATATACCATATGCATACAAATGTGACTTCTTATTTTCTCTAACAAATTTCTCATTCATTGAAATATTTGTATTTGATATGAAAACAAGAGTCTGATTTTATGTGAGTTTAAAGAAAAAAATTCTCTTGTTTAGTAAATCTGATTTTAAAATCAGCTTCAGTACCAATTAGCCCTGCACATGCAGTTAGTCCAGCATGGCAAGTACAAAATATTCAAGAATGGAATTTTAACTGCAGATATTTACTTTACTTCCATCATCCAGTTCTGTGAGAATTTTAATAGCTAATTAAGTTACATTTCACCATACATTATGAAAGTAAAACAAAACAGTTACAACTGCAGACATGAAATAAAATTAATTTCTTTAATTGAGATGATTCTGTAATTATCCTCTGCTCCTGCCTATTCACACCTGCTGCTCTTTACTAGAAACTTTCCAGACACTTCCCTTGAAGTGTCAATTCTTTGCTGTAAACTCACTGAGAGCAAACAAGCAGGGGGGGAAAAATCACCAAAAAAACCACTGTAAGTAGCACTAATCACTTTGTACACTTAACACACTGAATATACTTAAAAATTAGGATGCTTATAAAAGCCATGAATTTAATACAGAAATGAGTAACTCTTAGGAGAAAATATCATACTTAATTTAAAAAAGGTTGAGACACTCACACACATTACTTCATTATTCCACTGCAACATTTTTCAGAAAATTTTAATATCACAGAACAGACAGTGCCCAGTTTAGGTTTTACTTCACTATTTGCATAATTAAATTAAACAGCCATAAACTCAAATTGAAATCAAATTCAGATCTGACTGAAATAATGGGAATGCTGCAACTGAGCTCAAAGCATAAAGAATCATGCTTGCCATTAGAAAGATTGGTGTAAATTATCAGAAACTAGAGAACAGTGAATATTAAAATTAAATAGATATAATGTTGCCACTAAAAGAATAAATTTACGAGTGTCCTAATTAAAACCACATTTCTAATGTACTCTTGTAGGTGATTAATCTAATAAAAGGTAGCTGTAAAGCTGAGCTAAATAGTCCAGACTCATGTTTAAAATGTGAAGAAAACATGAAATTGTAGTACATACATATTAATGTGCGGCAAGAGACAGAATTTATGCAACAGATCACAAACAATCTGAAATTGGTGAAAATCCAGGGAATAAACTGGCCTAGTATGTTTTTCTGGATTTTTAAGAATGAGAAAAAAAAATACTTACTGGCAAATATATTATTCTACCAGTCATTGTAGGTTATAAAAATAATAACATCCGCAAGAGAAGAGAAAAACATAGAAAAAGGAAAATTTTCTACTCAGACTACTAAGAAAACTTAAAAATGAGAGATTTTTAAACAAGTGTATGCACTTTATTTAAAAAAAAAAAAAGGAAAGCAAAATACAACATTTCAAACTGCTAGAAAGCCCTTTGTCAGATATCTGGCCAAGCAGTAACTGAGTGTTTTAGCAGATATCCCAAACTATTACCACCAAACATTTCCTGGAAAAACTATAATTTGAATAGTTTTATGACCCTTGTGCAACTCAGAAGGTGAATGCCTGGAGAAAAAAAGGGGGGGAAATGGAGCATAAAAAAGTATTTTTTGCTGGTTCTTTTTTCTTTCTCTAGTAAGTCTAGTGTACAAGTGGAAAAATTTATTTATAAACTACAGAAGATATTAACATACCATTACTATCAGCAGCATATGTAGTTTGGCATATTATAGGTTTATCCTGATAGATTTTTAATTGCCTTAAGTTTCATTGCCACATTTAGGGGAAGACTTGAACTGGGGCCGTTATGAGTGGCATTGCTCATTCTGTGTGGTAGTAGGTATTCTCAAACTTTCCCATTCAGAAAAATCACCAGGTTTGTAACCAGCTCCCCTCAGTGAGCACATCTTAAGATAAATTTGTGGGATTACACCCAGAATTTCTGTCTGTCCTATTTCAGTTGAGATAGGAGAACATTATTTTCACTCAGTCTTTTTATTCAGTACCATTTATTTTAATCAATCTGACAACAACAGAAAGAGCTTTTAGACTTCAAATCAGAGCATGAAAATCTGAGCTTAACTCCATGACATTGGTCACTTTTCTGGATTTGGTATTAAATAAAGTACATTTTGAACACATTTTGTCCATCTGGAATGGATTAGGCAAACTCTGGGTACACCTTATACCTTTTCCATCCCTTCACCCTCACAGACTAAAACTTTAAAAACTAAATCAGAATACACATCTTGTAACTAACCAGCTGTACACTAAGAATGAACTAATGGCATCAGAAATTAAAAATAACAGCCTTTTTATTAATTAGAAAACATTCCACTCACACACTGTGCTTGTTAATTAGCCGCAAATAACCTGCTGGTTGACATTTGCCATGCAATAAGCAGTTTTTCAGATTCACATTCTAGCTACTTTATTGTTCCACATGAGTTCCCTCAAATCCCACAGAGTCTATTTGATTCCTTTCAGCTACAAAATCTAGGAGTAAAGTTTAAAGATAAAATTTACCCTAATCTACCCCTCAAAAAAATCCAACCAACCAAAAAAGCACTCACAAAAAAAATTCTCAACCAAGCGTGGACACCTGAACAATATTTCCAACCTTATTCTGCTAACATGAGCTGCAGGAATAAAAAAACCCACCCAACAAGTTTATAACTGCCACAGAAAGGAGAATTTCATAATATGCCAAGTAACTTTAATAATTTCCAATTACTTCCTATTTTCTTCTATTGCCTGTTTTATCTATTGATTTCTATCATGTCACAGCCTACAAACTCTTATCTCACAAAAAGACAGAAAGTGGGTAACAGAGAATTCTTCACTGAGATCTTTGGATAGGTTTCCCCCCACACACAGATTGCACAGCACTTGCAATCATGGAACATGGCTCTAGACCCAGATTTATCTAAAGTGAACCATCTGTGCACAGGTAATGTATTGCTGTAATGGCTCACAGATGTTATGCTGCATGTCTCAGTTACAATTTCTCTTCTATCTATCTTAGGGTCATCATTCCAAATGATGTCTTAAATATACCTTAGCAGAGATAGCAAAGACCCCCAACAAGCTTTTGACACAGAAGTAAGAACATAAAAGCTATGATAGTGGTACCATATTATGGATGCTAACTATGAAGCAGGCAGCACAGTGCCTGTGGAATAGCAGGCCGCATAACTTTCTCATTCTTGCCTGAGAAAGCGGCCTGGGAAATCATAAGGAGGAACTAAAACAAACCTCAGAGACAGAAAACAGCCTTGCAGGTGCTGTTTGTCAGTTTCTTGTTTTCTTGCAAGAGAAGGTCAAGGGGTGGTGTACCCCACTGACCAGTGATGGTGATGTGCTAGTTAACTAAACAATAAGAGTTTTACCTTTCTGTACTTTCACATATCAGTCTATAAAAGAAGATCTGAGGTAATAAACCTACAGGAAGAACTCTCCAACTCACAAGAGAGTCTGTGTCGTTCTTCTCGCCGTTCCCAATAGAGAGACATCATATCTAGCAACATGACTGATTCAAGTGGTCAATAGCAGATCTCTAACAAGGAATGTAAGGAGTATATTAGTATATCCTATACAGGCATAGCATATACATCCTATATAGAAACCTTGGAATAAATATTCCTATGAGAAGCACCATACACATAAAATGCCTCACTTTCCTCAGTCTGATGTGCAGAGCCCTAGCAGACTTCAAGTTTGCTTGGATTTTTTCCCCCAAATACATAATTTTGAATATGCAGCTACAATTTTTTCTCTTAGACCCCTTCAATTCCCTGCAAACAAAGATGAGTGGGAATTTAGTGCTATTATTTGAAAAGCTAGCTTGTTATATTTTATATATCTGCAGAGACAGACACTAGGGGCAATATATGCCTCCCCACTTTTCAAACCTCTCCTTCAATCTTACACATGCAATCACAAGAAAACTAAGCTAATGGATACTGTTTTTTGCACAAAAATCAAATAAGAAAACATAGACTCCTCCCAGGTGCTTAAATTCATCTCAAGGAAGTCCAGAAGAACAAGCTAAAAGTCTACACAAAAAAACAAGGGTGAAAACTGCTTAATGGGCTTCAGAGTCAAGAAAAAACAAGACACAGAATTACTGCTTGAAATTGGAGCTCTTCTTACTAACCCAGGGACTAGCCACGGGATGAGTATCTGAGACAAGGCTTCATGAGAACAGAAATGCTTTGGACCTATAGATTTATTGGACAAAGCTCAGAAATTGTGCTCATGGAGCTGGATAAGAGTGCTTTGTATAAAAGGAATTTTGCAACAACTTAAGAAGCCCAGAAAAAAAGTAGAAAATGCCTCAGAAAAGAAGCATAACAATCTTGGACCTGCAGGAGTAAAGGAATGTGCAGAGTCTGGCTGGTTGGCCTCACCTCACTACCAAATGCCTTAACTAGTACAGAAGCTGATGGGGGAATGTTACTTACTATTACAGAATAAAAATATTACTAACCTATAGGCAACAGATATGCAAAAAGACAAGAGTGCCCATTAAACATATTTCCTTTTAGGAGTGCTATCTGGACAATGCAACTAGAAAACCATCCCTGGGTGCCAAAACACTCTTAATATTATTAAAAAAATTAAAGGCATTGTGGTCAGGTGTACACAGGTATGGAAAATGAAAGAAGAAACATTTTGGTCCTCTTGAGTATCTAAAGCAATGTCAGAAACATTTCTGTTCGTAGATTAGGAACCACAAGAATTACAGGAGTTTAGAATTGCTGCCATTTAAATATACTTTCTGTGCCCTAAGAAAAACTGGCAGCACTGGACTGAACAATCAATGAATCTCACAGACAAATGAAAGTGCCCCTTACCCATTAGGGTACATGAATGAGAAAACAACTGACTGAAGCATTGTGAAATTAATCTTATGTATATACAGTAAACATCAACCTGTACTGGAAAATCCTCACCTTGAAAAACTTGAAAAATCCACTGTGAAACAATATTAATGCCTCCCATACGGGTTTCAATAGTGTCGCTAGAGAAATGCTGCATACTAATACATTTTTACTCTCATCAGTACAACCTGCAAATCAAGGTATATTTGACTTAATCAATAAAAACGTCCTTACAGCTCTGAATCTTCATTCAATCAAACAAGGATCCTTACAACAGAATGTGTCAGTTCAGTGAGGCTGTGGAATTAATTGTTGCTAAAGCACTTGTGAACTTAACTCAGGCAACTTCAATCCTAGTAAAAGGCTATTGTATTTCAAGGTCTTTTAAGTCAAGAATTTCAGGAGGTATATCTACATAAAACCACACAGGTTTACAGTCTTAAAATTAATTCTAGTGAGTTTTCTGCAAGGAATGTTTCCATAAAAGCACCATAGCTGCAAGGACATCTTAATGCTTTTGTCAAGCATAGTGACTTTGTTTTTCTTTTAAAAAGTAAAACAAACTCATGGTGTGTGAACTACCAACAGTAGATGACATTTCATTCAACAATTTTTGAGAAGTATTGTCTCCTTAAATGACTGAGGTTTCAATGTTTCTCTGTTTTAAACAATTGCATCTCACAGACCACATTCTTTCCCTGAGAGACACACATACCTGAACTTCCCCCTAAAACCTTCCTTTCTATGCCCTGTCTGGTACACCTTTTTACTTGATCTACTAACACACCAGGAGGCAAAGTAATCTTCCATCTCAGCAGCAAAACACTCTACTGCTGCAATGTTTAGAGAGTCAGCCACACATCCTTTGGACAACTATTTAGTACCTGGACAAATCAAACTAATCCTCTTGAGCTATAGAGAAATGCAGCACTAGAGAACACTTCCAGTGTAAAGGAGAAACAAAAGGCATCTCAAAAAATTCTTCACCTTCTCAATCCTGATACAAAGTGTAACCTAGAATCCAACCTTCTGGCCCTTACCATTCTGTGCAGGTACACAGGAAAAGGAATGGTTCTGCTCATAATGTGTAGTTAATGAAGGTGCTCTTAAGGAGAATCACAATTCCTACTTCATGACCTTTAAGATCAAGAGAAGGAAGCAACTAACTAAAATGGAAGGGGAACACAGTTCAAAAACAAATAAAAATAAAGCAATAGCTATACACTATAGTGCTTGAGTTTTGTGGGTTTGTAATTCATGGAGACACAATTTCTGAAGTAACAAAAAGAGGAAGCAGCCTACTAAGGAAGATTAAAAACACCAAATCACCAAATAAGAACTTCAAAAATGCAGATTGATACCTCTACACTGGGGTGGGATGCACAAATCTCAGAATTTACACTGGCTTGTAAAATTAATTATCTGACACTCTGGCATTGTGCTGAAAAGCCAGATTGTCACATAATGATGCAGAAACACAGGAATCAAATGCAAGAGCTCTTTTTTTATCAAAGGATTTGAGATTAGACACATACAAGTTTTTCTCCTATTTTTTTCATTTTGTAGTGCAAAATAGTTTTGAGGATTCACTAGGTTTATCTAAAATCTTCAGGACAAAAAGGCAACATTGTCTTAACAGCATTACACCCATAATCAGCCTCACAGTTCAAGTCTGTCTGCTTAGTATTTTACTTTTCCCTGCCCCAAGAGCCCAACTTCGATAATTTCAGGACAAAACATTGAAGTCTGAAACCTAAATATAATCTCTTACAGGAAAAAATGTAGGTGATACACAATATAAGGTCTTAGACCAGTCTATAACCTGTGTATTTTTAATTAGCAAACAAGAAGTTTTCTGTAGTTCCCTACCCACTTAGGAGACTGCAGGGTGGCTGCAGGACCACGACCAGACAGGCCCATACACCAGGCACACCAAACACAGGCAGGCTCTTGTCCAAAGACTGGTGGCTTAGTAGGCATGGCAACGCCTCCGTGGGGCTTAAGAGATCAATTTTGACATACCTCCACTCCAGTGAGGCTACCTGGTTTTAGCATCCAGTGTGTTTAGGATACAGAAGTCTGTCTGCATTGGTGAAGCAGACACCCCTAGAGAATGTGCAGCCTTAATACTGCTTTTTCCAGATCCCATCTTTCAAAGCAACATGAAGGGATAGCAAAGAAAAGCTAAAGTGCTATCTGCATCTACACAGTTGAAGATAATGACTCATTTTCTTACAACCTTTGCCCCACATTTCAGATAAAGACTGTTGTAGTTCCAAACTTAAAATACTTAGCTAGGACTCTGTAGTATTTTCAAATACATCAAATTACTTACTGAAAAATCTGGTTTTAATCAACACAAAACTATTCATAACATTGAACTGAAACTTTCCGATTTTCCATAAAATAGAAGTACACACAATGAGCAAAAATTGATTCCAGTGTCAAAGTCAATAAAAATGTAATTACTCCGTACAAAGCAGAGCAGCATCAGTGGGACAGATTCAGGAAACTGCTTTCAAAATACTACTGGAGTGGCTAAAAAGTATCCTAGTGTTTGGAAGTATAGGCTCAAATTCCTTTGGATATACATGGTTATTAAAGACCTTTCCAATACATTATGAGTTTATAGCCATAGCTATATCCTTCTTTCACATATATACCTTAAATCTGGTTCATCAAGTGAAAGATTTACAACAGAATGAAATCAAGTATATCATCATTTCAGAAATTAATTTAGAATTACTAAAGTTAGTGGATTTACACGTTTGTATATATTAATACAAATTTGTCTTTACTCATTCCAATGCAAAAAAGATCTATTCTTCACATAAGCTGATTGATTTTATTAGTAACAGCCAGGATAGCTAGCAGTTTCAGTAAAAGCTTGATTTATCAACTCAAATTGATTAGTGCAGACTTTGTGATTATTTTAAGAAATTTCAATTATTATATAAATAAATGAATAGAAGCATTTTGTTGTGAAAGCATATATAAATGCACTTTATAGAGGTAGGTGTTGCTAGCCTGCAGTTACAATACTGAGGCACTTTGTTGATTTAAAATACAGGTATATTATTAGAGATGTAAACTTCTTAGAAGAAAACTAGGAAGTTATAAAATTCTTGCAAGAATTCTTACATTCTTACAAGATGGCATACATACAGTATGTACTTAGATAATTATAGACCCCATAATGAAGAGTAAAAAATAAGTTTTTAGTATTTATTGGTTTTTGATGAAAAAATGTAATTTTGGATAGGTATTATTCATGTTCTCTCAAAACTTGCTCCTTTTACAGTTAGAGGCCTGTAAGTTAACACTGGCTTAAGGTTTTGTCTGGAAACACAGAACTATTCAGAACTACAATGGGAACATCTCACTGGAACTCCCTACCACATCAGGAAAGCCAGTAAAGAATATACAGTAATAAAACATATTAAAGCACAGCTGTGAAAAAAAACAACTGTGATTTTTAGTGCCAGAATAATGCCAACAAAGTGTCAGGTCAGTAAGCTGTAAAATGACAGAGTTGCCAATACAACTTCAGCATTTGTGTATTGAGGAGCTTCAGCTGACACAACCACACCACCCATGGATTACACTTTTTCACTTGTCTAAATTATACCAGCAAAAGTTTCATGTTAAGCAGAGCTGTAAACTTATCTTCCACTTCAAAAGTCCTAGAGAAGGAATTACAAAACTGATCACAAACACAAGTCTTTGTGAAAAATTAAGAGCTAAGAATGCAACTATTTTATTTTTCATTTCGTTCAATTTATTTGTATTAGAGTTTAATCGCTTTTTTTACATTTCTTGAAATCTAAAAGCTTTCTGAGTCACTCTAGCATTCTTGCATAGTCACTCAAATTTTTACTATGCAGTATTTAAGATCATACATAACAATTATTTCTGAAATATGAATACAAAATACATGCAAATGATCCACTAGCTTCTTTTTCCACTCATAAATAAAAATATCTGTTCATTATGAAAAACAAAACCAAGAAAAAACACCACCTCCCTCAGGAAAACAGAGAAACTTACACAAATTTTATGCAAAATTATATTAAAGGTGCATTATTTTAATCAATATTTCGATTTTTCTGCAGTGAATGCAATGATTCCAAAATAAGTTACATATAGAGCAATACAGAATTTGCCCTGGAAAGCAGAAATCATTATTAACAAATCCTAATCCAAATTAGAGCTGCTGCACCTGTTGCTACTTAAACAAAACAAAAAAGAATAAATGGTGTCCTTAAACAATAGTGAGACTTATTTCTTATTAAAGTACAGTTGCCTACCCCAGATTGCAAAGGGACAGATATGAATGCCTTTATCACGATCACAAGTTTACAGTGCAGGTTATGTTGAATTTATCACAGTAAAATTGAAATAGAAGCAAACAAATGGGCACATATGCAGGCTTTGAAACTACCTGTTAAAACTGTCAGTTCTCATCTTAATTAAGCATAATAAATCAAACCAGCTACAAAGCAGAGTCTCATATGGCTGGAATCTGAAAGAACCTGTTTTCAGAGAAATGCTGTTATACTATTTGAAGTTCTGGCTTGAAATTCTTACAAAAACACTTTACATGGTTAACAAAACATTTTTCATTCTGTCTTGTTCTCTGTGATCTTATGAATTCTTTCCAATTATTAAAGTATAAAATGTTCAATAGGATCCATCTTTTCTACTACTATACTTTGTATTGGCAATTACAAAGTGAAAATAACAGCAGAAGCAAGTGATTTTCAGAGCTTACTTTTCCAAAATCTTAATCCAAACTTTAATAATATGATATATTTAAGACAAGCTGTCTATTAATTTTCCTCCTTTTAAGGTTACCTACCAAATTTATTTATTTGCAACTAGCTTCTAGACATATATATGCTAAGAACAAGAAAGCTACAAGAAATAAAATAAACACAATACTTGACCATACCTAGTAATAAGAACCGCATTATCATGGTGGGCAATCCCATTTTCTGGAATGGTGTTTCCATCACTTTGGTGGGAGAGAATGGATTTCTGCCACTTACAGAAGCTATCGAGGGACTTGTCTGCATGGTGGTTTATCTCCAAGTTTGGCTGCAATACAACATGCATACCAGAAATGTTCCAAACAAATTACTAAGGTCAGTTGTTAAGCCTTTTGAAAACTAAAATGGGACTATAATTAGAAGCAGTGGTTTCTAGGAATAAAATCTTCTTGCCAAATTTTATTTCTGTAAAATCTGACCCCAAGTTCAGCTGTGTATTACTGAACCATCATTCTTTCTGCTCCAACTTTAATAATCATTTTGTCAACACAGTAAAAAAAATCTAAATACAGATCTAAAAGTAAAACTGACATCCCCGAAGGTGTAATAATAGTCACCTGAAGTAAGAATACATATCTTTGAGATGATACACGAGGAATATTCCCTTGAACTGCTTCATCTTGATTAAAGTAGTGAAAAATTACATGATAGGTTTTGTAAGGCAGCCACTTCAAGCTATAATTAAATAACTCTATATTATACAATTATGTAATTTGCATTTCACAGGCATAAAGCTTAGCACAACAGCTCTTACCTGATCTTCAGTGAGGACAATCAAACGTGTCACTATAATATTCACAACGTTTCCTAGACTGGAATCACGATAAAGTTTGGCAACCTGACCTCCAGAAAATAAGAAAAGGCACAAAGTCAGACAAGAAACACTACTTGCTTCCTAAATGGTTAAAAATTAATCCAATTTCCTCATGAAATTCCATAATGTAAAGTATCATTTTCACCTAAATACAAGTTAATTTTTGACAAAAAAATAACCATTCAGTTAAAAAAAAACCTTTTGAGTCTCACTTTTCAATTGAAACTGTTCACACCTTGCTTCATAATTCATCCAGCACAATGAGCATTTGGAGTGGTGATGCAAGCAGAACGCAACTGTATAATCTCAGTGTAATTATTTGAATTCAAAATTAAAGACAACAATTTAAAAGTGATCACAACATACCTCTTGAAAGAAAAAGTACTGCATTTTTCCCAAAATGCTAAGATTTTCAGTATTTAAGCCATTCATTCCTGCAAGCTAGTACCCATATTAAAGCATTATTCTTGGCAATAAATAAACACTTGCCAGGTCCATTATCATTTCTGTACACACATATCGATAGGAACACAGAGAAGGATGAAACTTACAATATTCATTACACTCAAAATGTAGTGTTCAATGTCTTTGCGACCATGGTATCCCACCATCATTTTGTCTGCTACTACCAGCGTTTCCACAAACCGTTCAAGGCTTACAGATCTCTTCTGACGACTATGACTACTTAGTGTGTCATTGACTGGAAGTGAAGCTGGAAGAGCAGATGCATCATTCATCCACCAAGGCTTGCCGCTTCTTGTGAGGTCTTCTAGGAACCAAAACAATTAGATACTTGAGAGGGAGTCACTAGTAAAACTCATTCATATGCAGCTCTTTTATGCTGAGATTGCCATCTTCAAGGTTCTAACAAAGAAGTCCTTCTCGATGTGAAGAAAAATTTATTTTCTAAAATATTTTTAAATAACTTATACAATGGAAAGCCAACTTTGAGTGCCAATAATCTCAACTCTCCTTAAATTTGAATTAGGATGATAAATCAACAATCCTCTCCCAAAAAATCTGAATTTGCATATTTATGTTACTATTAAGGATTAGTTATAATTAACCACAAGAACACATCAGAATGTTAAGAATAAGAACAAGAAAAAAAATATTAGAAACCAAAAATTCAAAATTAATGTAAAGTCAGAAAAATTTTCTAAGGAATTAAACATGCTCATAAAACACTAAAAAGCTCTTTCCCTCTTCCAAAAGTCTATAATTTTTAGGCAATCAAGCTTACAAGCCTAAAATGAATCAATTTTTCTCTTCAGAAAGCTATCAGATTATATTTTATCTACCTTCTGAATTAACTGTAATAGAAAGTTTTAAATGGTCTGACATGGGATAATTGCCATAGTAATTTCAACAAAAGCTTCTGTTCAAATATGTTAATTCTTGTTTTTCTTTCAGACAAATATGTAGAAAAATATTTCTTGTGTGCAAAAGATAAATTATTAAAAATCCAAAGAGCTGTAATTATCGTCAAAACAAACATTACAAGATGGCTTTGACTTCTAATTCCTGTCCTCAAGCCAAAATTGAATCCATCCTTCCCTACAAAGGAAGGGAAGGATGGATTCAATTTTTTAGGTTTTTTAGTGTCTATCATATATCCCTTTTCCACAAGAGCCAACACAGATCTCAAGCCAAAGTTTAGCAAAGTATATTGTTAGTTTGGTTTTATCTATGTAGGATTTCAAAATATCTTAAGTTATTCTTGGTATTTACAGATGAGCACAAGAACATTAATAGACACATTTACAGCTGTCTGAACAGGACTGCTCAAGTGAGCAATTTCTGAGATGCATTGTTACCTCTACTAAAACAGGGTCAGCTAAGGATGAGTACAGATAGAACCTCCCATAAAAAAACAATGCTTATGCAAGTCAACTAAACACACTGATTTCAAAGAGAAAAACTAAACCACAAAGAATGTATGTTCAGGTCAAAACCAGGAATACAAACCTTCAGCATTCCCACTGTTGCAGTGTTTCATAATTTTTGAGGCTAGGGTATTGGCTCTAAAGGGTGCATATTTTAGAAAAGTCAAAAAATTAAAATAAACCTGGTAGTTATAAAAACACCAGTAACAAAATTGTCCTTATTCTGTAATGGGTATGATCCATTCTAAAAAAACCCTGTACAAAGTATTAAAGCCTAGTTTGGATTCTATAATGACTACTGAGCTTTCTCCTGTTTTTCATGTCTACTGTAGAAAACTCAAAGTTGCTTAAGTTGTTCAAAGATTTTCATCTCACTTAAACAAGTGACTTAGGAATGTCTGGAATTTTCTCAGACAGCTACTGTACTAAATTTTTTAATTATTCATTTCTTTTCAAATAACAAATGCTGATGTTTCCTGATGCTCCTGGAGTGCTAAAAGTATTTAAGAAAGGCAGTACTGCTTCCACATTAATTCAAAATTTTCACTCAAAATACAAATTATTCTAAACATTTAAAAACTTATTTTTTCAAGCATAAAACTTTAAGAGGGAAAAAAAGAATTCTTCAGAATTGTCTTCACGCTATCTTTCAAACAAAGGTCTCAGAAGGCTCCACAAGAACAATTTCGCATTTTCTTATCAGAAAAGAAGCTTAGGCTTCTGTTGATCTCAAATAAGAAAGCTGGAAAAATTCTTGCACTCCAGGATGCATCAAAGCTTATGCTGCTTTTCTCTTAAAAAAACACTAAATAATGGTGCCAAAATTATTTAAATGTTAAAATACATAAATTAATAAAGATCTGCAATTTATTTAATGAAAATAGTTATCTGGCAACTTACATCATTCTTTCACCAAATTCATAAGTTATAAAAGAAAAAATTAAACTCCATTAACATTGAACATAATAATAAGGAAGTAAAAAAAGGTAAAAATAAAAATAAATACAAAGGGAAAAAAAACCAAAAACTAGGAAAAAAAACCATAACTGACCCCAAAATAATTATTCCTAAAGGGTGACATTAGGTTTTAAACTGTAACTGAAAAGAAATCCAAACACATGTAGATATGGAGTTCACAACTACTGGACACAAGTTTTCCTAAGTCAGTCATCGAAGATACTGAGTGGTGGTCAAGGTCGAGAGAAAGAAGCACAAACAGAAAAATATCTTAAAATGCAATAGCAAACTTCTTATATTAGATGCAGCTATAACAATATTTCAAAGCAAAACATTATGCCATTTTTTCTAGATTTTTTAGCACTATTATTTCATGCATCTAGCAAGCTTTTATTTCATTTTAGAATATACCAACTATAAAGTCTGACACAAGTGAAACCACTACATCAATCAAAAAATAGTAGAGCTATCCAGAAAGAATCTGTCACTCAGCAGCTTTCATATGTCCCATTTTTGTTGTTTCTTAATCCTATTCAAATACAGCATTTTTCAAGATAATCCAGTGGTCTCAAAACCCATTGAAGCAATTGGAATTTGGCAGTGGAAAACTTCTTAGCAAGACCTTAGTGATTTCAGCTCTATTTAATAAAACATAATTAATTGGTGACAATATATCCCTGAAATGCAAATTCCACATGCTTCATTTTAACATCTTGATGTTTAAATGCTTAAAATCTAATTTATATTATGAAAATCTGTCCTGTGCTCTCATCTGATTCTCTATGCCTCTCCAATTTTGCTCTTGTATTAGCTACTATAATTAAATAATAATTAGCTACCATAATAGCTAAACCATTGATTATGAAGTAGCCCATTACTTACTCATCCCAGTCAATTCTGATCATGTTTTCACCAAATTCTGTAGTCCACTTTCCATTCTATTATTGTAATTTTTCTCAGAAAGGTCAGGAATTATACTCCCCTTGACTCTATCAACACTTCAAAATCCTGACCATTTCCCTAATGAAGAACAGGTACAAAATAAACTAGGTTACAGTAGGGGAAACTTGAGAAACAATGAATAGTGGCACAGTTACTCAAGCAGATGCCTCCCTGCATATAATACTAAGAAAATTATTCTGAAGGTAAAGTTAAAATCAGTCTCCAGACAAAATAAATCTCATACTGCCAAAAGGTAGTTACAGCTTTGTTACAATTGCATTTTAAACCACTAAATTGGACTGTTCAAAACTTCCAAAACCAGTAAAATTCCCTAAACATCACTGAATACCTGGCCTTAATCTTTCGGTGTGAAAGCTGCGAAATGGAAAATTAATATTTGACTTTACTTTTTAAGTATTATAATTTTTTTTAGGTATTTCAGGATGCTATGTATGCCATTTCCCTTTAAGTCAAAGCTGCAAGAGTGCTGAGAAAATGAGTTTAAAAGGCTTTGGTACTCACAAGGGTAAAACAGAACGTCATCTGGAAAAGCAAGACCTTGCAGTCTTGGCAGAGAGTAAATTTTTTTAGACATTTTAATAGAGTGGAAATAGTATACAGAACAACAGGAAAAGATGAATGAGCATCATAATAATCTTTGGCTTGTAAAAAAGCAGTGCTTTAGTACTTCAATAATTAAGAACTTTGGGCTATGAAACCTCAGGGAGTGCACAGGAGTTTCCACTAACAAAGGTACCGTCAATTATACAAAGTAATAAATGCTAAATATTGTACCATGTTTTACAAAAACTGCATGCAAGATATATAGCTCTAATCAACTTGAGAGCATTATCCAATATATGTGCTTCTAATATTGCAAAACAAGTCTCTTAAATGTTTCTGCCTGCTAACTTATTGTAAATTAAGGGTACTAGTATATGTTCATTTTGATGGGAGAGCCCATGCGATGTATGTGACAGATATACCTGAACACAGTCTGACAAAAGTAGCTGCCTGTGCTTCGTGGCTTGGAGGACAATGACTTTCAAGCACTACAGTAGAAGACAAGATCCAACAGAGGCCAATATCCTTTCTTTTTGTAGGGGTGTAATAATGGTAAAAATTGCATGTTCCTACATTTCGAAACCTTCCATTTATTTCAAGAGGCTTAAGCGGCAGCGCTCCCATCAAAATGAACGTATACTAGTACCCTTATTTTACAATAAGTTAGCAGGCAGTAACATTTAAGAGACTTGTTTTGCAATATTAGAAGCACATATATTGAATAATGCTCTCAAACTAAAACAGAAGTTACATACATGAAATCTGACATTCCATAAACACAATTAACTGAAACACTCAAGAAAAAGCTATCCCCCAAGAATGGGATCTTGCAGAAAATCTATATTGTAATCTTAGACAGCTGGTGCCACTAAACATTGTAAACTTCAAAAGAAGCTAAAATAAATTACATCAATAAAGAGTGATATTATTTTATTTTAAGATTAATTATTGTCAGTCTGCCCCATGCACTGAATCTCATGGAATACGACTGCCTAGGACTTAACTTTTAAGAGTAAACTATTATTGAAATATAAACAATTGACAAGGTTAGCACATTTTTCTAGCATGTTAAACATTACTTTTTTGCTCTAAAAGAACTTGTCAGATTTATTCCATGCTGTCATTGAGAAGTTAATTTCCGGTTTAATCAAGGGTTACATCAGAGTACCTAAAACATATAGCTGTAGAAGTTAAAACTACATTAAAAAGAAAATATCTCTCCATTAAAACTATATAATCCTGCCCATAAGGCACATGTAAATCACATATTTGACTATAATGGAATAATGTCAACCAACTGGACCAAAAAACAGGACTAAAACACTATAAACATCCATAAACAAGAAAGATGTGGATTCAGTTCCAAATTTATTGACAATCATAATGCTGGCATATTTATTGCCTATCAAGTTTCTCCAAATGAGATGGAACACATACTAAACATTGAGCTGTAATACGTTGTCACTCAAGCATGCTTTCCTGTTGGGGAATGAAGTAAGTACATTTATACACATTTTGAGGATGCCTGTGCTCATTTCTACCACTGTACACAACATAGGCATAAAACTAAGGCTTGCTCCTACTGTCTTAGGTTTTGAAATACACTATAATCTCAGTCTGAATCTGGAAAAAAAGAAAAATCAAAACTACTTTTCAGCAAGATATTACGTCACCCAGAAGGAGGATTCTCACAGCTACATTCTACACTGTGTTTTAAACATGAAACAAGCAAGATCTTAAAATACATCTCAAGCTAACATTTTTTAAAAGGAATGACACTCATTCTTGTTTACCTGAGACTCCACAGTGACTGTGATCATAGAGGTGTTGCTGGTGCATGGTAGATTTTTTGTATATAACATGAGGATGACCATTCTCGTAACTATAATTACTAGAATCTTCTGTTATATTTCTTAAAGGCTCAATAAAATACTCTTCGTCTTCTGTAGCAATGACTCCATGCTTAAAGAAGAAAATAAGAAAATAAAAGCTTACAACAGACAATATGGAACTACTATCACAAAACTTAACTCTAAAAGACATTCTCTGTGAAGAAGTCCACAGCTAGGAGCTAACACATAAAACACTGCATGAGCCAGCCCTCCTCTGCTGATTTTAGTATGAACAGGGTAGGTGCCTATAAACCATACAGTGAGAAAAAATAAAACATATCATTCAAACTCCTGTTTGTGGAGTACTTTCACTGGGGTTTTTTTTGTAGATGCAGTTAAAAAAGCAGGAGATATTCTCAGAATATTATAAATAATCTCTTCAGAGAGATGTTGTGAATCTACATAATTCATACCCATTAAAAATTACACCAAGCCAAAATGGCCTTGCTCTAATGGCAAGCCCAATATCCATCCCTCTGTGTTGTCACACTGCTAGATGCTTAAAGCCAAACAACTCACCAAAGACAAACACCACAAAGGATTAATTTTAGAACACATATTCAAAGAAACCATTTTTATTTTACATCCAGATGCAATCCCAAAACTGAGCAAGTTAATAGAAATCAAATTATTTATATTAAGTCCACTGTCTAAAAAGCATTTATTCCATAAAAACTCTTGCCACAAATCTAGCAAATAAGAGTTATTGCAGACTGTACACTAGACCTCATTCTCCATAACAAATGAATTTTTTTTTTCTTCATGCTGCAGTGCAGAATAGTAGATATTCTATTCTCATAACTTTCACATTTGTGAACTCAGTTTCTTCCAAACAGGAAGTGGTTTATGGAAGAAAAGGGAGTTTTCAGGCCAACTATGCAATTTCCTGAACCTTCAGCAATTAAAACTGAGCTTTAGCAGCAAATCCAGGTTTTGGATCCTTTCAGATATAGAAATATTGGGGAATAAGCTCTGACAGACTTCTACACCAATATTTGCTAACTAAAAAATCTGATACCCATATGTAGAAAATTCTGAATGTATAAACTTTCTACACGGGGAAGAGCTATTCATCACATAGAAGCCTGGAAGCAGCAACTTCTACATTCGTATCCTGATTTGATGAATCACAAATTTCTACCACACCTTTTACCTGTAAAACAAGTATTACACATGAATCTTTTTTTAAGACCTCTATGATCCATAAGACCACCTGCTCTGTATCTGCTCTGAAAATCATAAAGCTGTTTTCAAAGATCAGAGCTTGTCTTTGTAAATTCTTGGTCAAAGCTCTTGTCCTTGTCTTGTTTTGTACATAAAACGCCCACTGCTATAGTAGGCACTCATATATATATACTCATTTCTGAAACAACAAGATAGAACTTACAAAATAAATGTAATACATGTAGTATGTCAGAAACAAGTGTTTTCCAAATAGAACTCTATCATAAATTGTGAAAATATATGTATGAATAGACTGCAGCTTTCAACTATTCATTCCATACATTCTGAATGCAAAAATAAGTGTTCATTTTCAGTGGTATTTTTCATTACTAACTTAATAACTAACTCAAGGTTACCTAAGAAGGTAACATCAGGGTCTAAATTCACCTGGAAGATGCCAGAATCAAATTCCTCTTACAATGCCTTCTTGTTACTTGAAGTCTAAGATTTTACTAGAAAATAAATCATTTACTGGTATACTGCTGCTTAAATAGTATTGAAAATGTAAACCAAATTGTAACAGAGCTTGCCAGATGTGCAGAAAGAACCTTGACAGTTTGGACTGCATCCAGTCTGGATGTCAGACATCTGGGTTCAAGCGAATCCTGAGCCATTGTAAGCTCTGGTATTATGTTCCCACAGGAAGAGAGTCCTGTGGAGTGGTTCTAGCCAACACCATCAGGCTGTCTGACTCATGCCAAGCCTGAGGAGACAGAGGTACCATCCAACCTGTGCCACTGTCTCTGAGACAGAGTGGGTCCCAGCTTAAATTCCTCCAGAGCATACATCCTTCCTGTCTGTACTCAAGTCCAGCCATGTTTGCAAGTCTAAGCATGAATGAGATAATTATATCAGCTACTGAAACTGGTAATTATAAGTGGCGAGATTACCTTAGCGGAACTAAGTCAATTCAGAAAGCACAAACACTTAATTGCAGCACTAATTCTCTATACAAATTGCATATTTCTGCAAATAACTAAAGAATATCTGCAAACAATGGTCGCAGCTCCTTCAGGTACCAGCAGTGAAAACAATAAGGAGAGCATCATTACTTTTTCCAATACCTATCTGATATCTGACCTCATTTGCCCAAATGCTATGCTGTTTAAGAAAAAATGTTTTAATAATGTTTATTTAAGGAACTGAAAATAAATTTTAACATAGATCTACAAGCAGGTAGTGAAAACATATGTGTGCTCAGTCACTGCAGTCAGACAAGTGATTCAATAAGCACTGGAAACACACTGACCCTGCATATGCCCCTCCCATAAGCTTGGCATAGGTATACCATTTTAAGTCTAACAGTATTTTTGCTTGCAAACAAAATTGTCCTTCCAGTGCTAAACTAATGCAAGCAATCTTCTTGAATCACAGTGATTCAACAGTGAAGTCACTGCTTTTTAAAAAGTACCTTGGTGATGGCCAGCATATATTCTAAGTTTCAAAAATTCATGCAGCTAGATACTTGCATTGTTTATGTATTCAATGTTAATCAATGCCTGATTAATACATAGTGGGAAGTACACTATTATATCCAAACCAACATTCTAAATACCACCCTTGATTTATAATACACTATTTGAGGAAAACGAAACTTCAGTTGAAAAAGGAGTTTGAACTAATGCCCATCTAAATCATTAAAATGAATTAATTGTCTTTTTTTTAAGTGTTGCTATTGTATTTTATCAGTTCATAAATTAAACTTCTGCTACAAAGCATCATAAACATCATTAAGACATAAGAATGACCAGAAAAGGTTTTGACATAATACCATGGATATATGAAACAAGCTGAAAGCACCAAGAATGTTACTACAAGGAACATTCCCAAGATTATTATCTAAAACAGATTGTTTGAGGTCCTCTGTTATCCAATTCCACTATAGACTGCCAACTCATGCTAACATATACAAGGTCTGGTTCCAGCAGTTTGACATGCTCAGACAAATCTGTGAATCCACATGGAGTTCCCCTGAATTTGTGAAAAAGAATCTTTTTCTGTCAGGCTGTCCAGCCAGGGCCTTAACCTCCTTCAGATGGGGGACATCCATCAGTTGCAAAAGCAAACTGAATTATGGGGGACAAGTAAATGCATGCCTTTTTCACACAGCACTACAGTTTCACAATTTTTCAACACCTTGAATCTTTTTAGGCTTCATGCTTTACCCATTTGTAATATAAAGTACTAGTAATGCACACTTCTGAAAATGTGTCAGTGTTGTTCAGTACGTCAACAGCTGGCTATACACCATGATTTTATGACTGAGGAAAATAGTGATCTAGCTTGAGACAGCACATCATGGAATCTAACAAAAACTTAAAACCAGGATAGGGATAGCTCATATATAATTTCCTGAATACTAATGTTATACAAAAACATATCAGTACCAAAGATAGCCCTTAAGTCACTGATACAGAATTCTTTCACATACAGTCAAAAATACCATAGTATATGTAAATTATGATCTATAAAAGTGGATGTATTCTTTAGAGTAGAATTTGCTTTCAAATAAGCTAATTCTTAAGAAAAATATTAGCAATTTATATCTATTGAGGAATAAATGAAGCAAACATTAAGTCTTCCAGCAAAATAATTCCCCACCAAAAAAAGTAAGCCACCTATCTGTGCTCTCCTTATCATTTCTCTTTGGATGGAGGTAACTGTGCTGTCCAGCACAAACATAACAAAATGCATGAACTTCACATATATGGAAATACTGTATGTTTTACATTAACCATTTACTTAGGACCACAGTAGCCTCAAAATAGTTCCTACTACTGACTTTTTCAGCCCAAAATTACAAAATTTGATAGTATGCAAAACCTGTTGGAGCACTCAGTTAAGAGCTTTGACATCTGGCAGAGGACAAAGGTGTATCAGAATGCAAAAAGATTGGGGTTTTTCTTGATGTTATTACTGAAGGCTCCAGAACTTCTGAGATTTGCTCTTCTCAGAGTTGGTCAAACTCCATTTCCCTGAGGTAAAAATTCTTCTCCCCTCAGCTAGTCTATCATCATTTCTTTTCTTCTTTCCTTCAGCATGAAACAGTCAGCTTAGAAAATGTCTCAGCCTGGTTGCCTTGTACCAAACATCCAAAGGCCCTAAAATGCTGCTTATTGTAGGCTCTTTCATGATAGAGCCAAACGCGCAATCTATCCTCAAGTGCAGCATCCACTACAGTAAACATGAATTTGGAAGCCAGAAACCCTGAAGACAAGACCTTCAATTTCCTCACATGAATGCTCACTGGATTATAGAGCTTTCCTCATAACTTCAGACAATTCATAGCATAATCAGATGGAAGCTGCTGGACTGAAAATTCAGTAAGCAGTAGCCTGTAATTCTAGGGCTCTTGGTAATGAGAAATATAGAGGGAGAGGCTGAAATAAGAAACAGTGATAGGGAAATGAACTGACTGCTTGTCTGGTTTTTTATAATGAAACTGACCGAAAACCCTCCTTACACTTATCTCAAAAAGCGTTCTTCAAAGTCACACAACATATGTTATTTAAATCATGCTCTCACATAACCACTCTGAATAACTAATAATGCAAGACATTCAATAAGGGGAAGAAATTTGACCTATTTGTCAACAGTGAAACCTAACAGGACAACTGGAGTAAATATATTGAATACTTTTTGATTGTGAGCAACATTCACTATTAAATATTACTTACTATCTGTTTCAGAGTTAAACTTACAATGACTGCCTTTAATACAAATCTTAATCAAGGACTATTATAATATAATTGGCAGTCACTTACAGACCAGCAATCAAACTGGAAAATACAATGAATGTCTTAATTACAATGCATTCTGAGCTATTTCTAACTCTAAAACAAGTATTATTGTCTTAAATATTCAGCGCCAATTGTTTTATTAAACATGTTCTAACCAGCAGCTGTATTAAAAAAAATTCGTTAGTAGGAATCATCATTTAAAAATAACTTTATGATGCATTTATCTGAATGGAGTGGGAACTCCCATGCACTGTGCTCTAGAAGGCACTGCCAACACTGGATGACAGAAGGGGATGGTACAAAGTCAAGACTACTGCTGCACCCTCTGCAGGATTTATGCTTCTGAAATACAGCCATGTGTCACCCTGCTGATGTTTCTGGAGCAGCACAGGAGCCTCCCATGCTTGTGACCAAATCTTCCTAAGAGATGCAGTGCACACCTGATACAGGAAGTCACGAGTAAAGACGCATGACCATGAAGAACCTGTGTGCCCAAAGACTAGATTAAGGCTGCCTTAACACCTGAAAGACACATGTAAGAACTGGCAACAACCACAGCCACTGAAGATGATGATTTAACTGGGAAAACTCTACATTGAAGTTAACTTACAAACACAAAGTTACTGACACCTAGAACCACAGGCAGCTGCACTCCAGCAGAATGGACAGCCTGAGGGCAAAGGGAAAACATGCTAAATGTCACCTCAGAGTGTTGGGCACAGATAAAAAAAAAATTTGCTTCCTCATGACATCTACATTTTTTCCAAGACAAGTGCCATAAGGAGCAACAGATGGGCAAAGACAATAGGAAAATACAGGCTTTTTTGTACTTCATCCCACCTTTACTTTCCTATTATGAAATGAAAACCAGACTCAGCTAGGGCAAAGGCAGGATTTCTTGGCTGAGTCCCTTAGCCAAGGTCAAAGAGGAACTGAAATAGGATCATCATGGCACTTACTGCAGTCTCCAAGAGGACCAACTTGTCTGTGCATCAATCAGCATGCAGCAATTACCATAAAGAGGCATGCAGCCTCTTTTAAATAAATGAGTCCTAAAAGAAGGGACTTGGTCTCCATCATTTTTTAGCTGACAAGAAATCAAGCAAGGATGGAGTGTACTAGCTGTGAAGCCTAAATAACTGTGATTAGGAAAAAAAAAACAAAACTATTACATAATAACTGCAATCAAAATGAAAATTGTACTAAATTCACACCTATCTGCTGTAAGTCTACATGAACCAAACTCTAACACCACACTCCATGGAACATCATTTAACTCCATTTTTTTTCAAAGTGTTCACTTAGCACTGGAAGTCCCCATTAAATATTTTTCTTCAGGAACTCTCTGAAAAGTTAAACTAGACTGTATCAGGCATATCACAAGTAGTTGGGTCTAATGCAACCTGTATATGTCTGAAACAGCTGGCTTTTTTTTGGAAATAACATCCCAAGAGGATGTCATTATTCAATAGCGCTTCCAAGGACAAATGGGAATTAGTTTAGTAAGTCTGTGTAATCTTTTTTTTTCTTTTTGAGTTCAGTAATTAGATCTGCCTATCCATAACAAGAAGATCAACCAGCATTCTACCATAATAAAAACCAGAATGAGAAACCATAATATATATAATATATATGCATATTTTTATTAGAGAAAACACTGGCTCTTGATTTAATGTTTCATAGTCATGCCTTTCTATTTTAGTATTTTGTTACTCAAGTTTTTTTACTTCTTTGCACACATTTTCTAATTTCTTTTTCCATGCATGTACTACTGTCATGTGATCAAAATATCACCAGTAAGAGAAGAGTATAAATTAGGTAAAAACTTCTAATTCTACTTCTAAATATAAAAGTTTACAATTTGTAAACAAAATCTTTCTGGTAAAAAAGTTGTATAATTACTTTCTGATGCTGTTACTTGCTAAAGACTTTTTATGTTCTGGATTTATAGCAATGATGATGTCTACACCAAGCAATTAATCTTCTTTTATTTATTTTGTTTTTAAACCCCAATACTCAAAGACAGTGGGTGGTCAGTCCAATCAACATCTCTCTGAGAGATTCAGTATCCTGAAGGATCCACTGTCTGCTCCTCCCTGCCCCTTGAGCTTGGAAGGCTCTTATAGCTGTGGAAGATCTCAACACAGATCTAATCCTGCAACCCTAGTGCAGACACTAGAGAGGTTGCCTGCTAGAAGATTACCGAATTGAGTCTCAGTACTTATATTAAGCTTGAAAAACTGACACCTAATTTTTCCCAGGACCTAGATCAGGTTTTAGGGGTTTTCTGCGCCTTCCTCTCTACTTGCTTCCTACAGGGACCCAAAAAACTGGAAGACATCCAATTTAATTCTTCATCTGTAATTTAAAAGGGACCAGCACACTATTATTCTACAACATGTAATACGGACTTACCAGACCATTGCAGTTGCTTAAGGCCACTTTAGTTGTACTGTGTCGGTCTTGCAAATATCCTGTGTAATGACAGTGGTCTAAGAAATCATGCTTCCATTGTGGTCCATCTTTCCCCCAGTACTCTACTGTAAAATGTCTGGACACCAAATCTGTGTTGAGAGTCAGGTTTAAATGAAAGTGCTTGCCATAGGCAGAAAGTTTAAAAAATAATTTAGATGCTGCCAGTTCTTGGTCATAAGGGTCTGTGCTCCTCCTCCTTCTTGAGGGTTTAGGATTTTTCACAGTAAAGCTGAGGAAGGCTCCATTTTGATCAACCCTTATTGGGATTGTTAGTTGGTAGTGTTCAAGGTAAGACAGGAATTCCTCTTTGTAATCAATCACAAGGTAAGACAGTCCAGGGAGTGGGCATAGAAGAGAAGAAAATATAACAGGAAACAACAAGTAGTAGCATAAACATAGACCATTTTTGGGTAAATTTCATCACTCTTATGAGCAAAAGTCACCTTCAGGTAAATGCACGATGCAGCATTTTACAAAATAAAATGAAACATTATTTTCTTTCTAAGCCAAGAAAATGTGTTTGGTTTCCCATTAATTTGCTTACCACGGGAAATATGGAATTTTTTTAATACCTGCCATTATCTTTTCCTATTTACCAAAAAATATGTAAATAATTGGGGCTAACATAAGAAGGGCGTATTTTTCCCAGGGATAGCATTCAAAGACAAAAGCTATAAAATCCACTTGTAAAAATACAAACAGTAGTAATGAAAAGGATTATATTGTAAAAACAAGATTAGATTCTTACTTTGTAGTCTAAAAGCATGTTAATTTTATCATGGCAGGTTTCTCAAATATTATCAAGTATGTTTTATGAGATTTAATTTCTAAGGCTTTTCTACAGTTAAAAGTCAACAGAGAGAAATTAGAACAAGGTTATTTAATCTATATGACAATTAATCATGATAAAACTAAGAGCAGAGCCCAGATGAGCTCATGAATTATGTAAACATGGTTTAGAAAATATTACACAAATACAATGCAAAAATACGTGCTTCTTGTCAGCTACATAGATCAGAACCCTACCTTGAGAACTGTATGAAAGCCTGTTGTTACTGTGAAATTCCGATGAAACCATGACTAGGCTCAAAATCCATGTCCACGTCTTCCAAAAAATTTCCATAATTTAGAAGAAACAGAAAGTTTTTTTTTCTTTCTCCTAGGAGAGCTACCTGTGTGCTATAGGGTTAACTTCACTCCAGAATCGCACCATAACAGGTATATTTATTTTGTACTACTTTCAAATTAACTATAAGATGTTCCACTTTCTGGACAGGTACTTTCTTCTATAACTGTAGTCATTTTCTCAATTCAAAGCAAGTATTTGTAAGATTCCTTAAGATATGAGACAGATGTTAGATTGGATAGTTACTGAATTTGCTCCATTTCTTTTCCTGAAAAACAGAAGAATATGAGTCAAGGCAAATTCTTTCTATTAAAACAGATCTACGCTGCAAAATATTAAGCCATGATAGTGAACTACACAGGGCGATATTTTGAATAATATTCAGTATGAATTTTATGGTCACATCCAAGGTCACAATCTTACAAAAAGAAAAAAGAACAGAAGAGTTACCATTAACATTGAAAAATAGATCCATACAGCTTATGATGCATTTATCAAATTCATGTTATTTTTATGAATTCTTACACCTATTTAGTGTTTCTTGTAGCTCAAGTAATGTGTTCAGACTTGTTCCATCTATAATCAATGCTATGCACTCATTGATTTCAACTCTTAATAACATGTCTCAGTATAGTGGTAGATAAAGGAAGAACCTGGGAAGGAATCCAGAGTACAGTTACCTGATATTTCTGAAGCGTGTATTTTGTTATTACTCAGACCAGGGTTCTGCTTATGCAGGCAGAATTCCCATTCACTTAAATGGGAATGCTGCATGTTAGAATACTAAATAACAAATTTCAGTATCTAAAGCTATTCATCATACACATTCTAACATTTCAAATAATTGTTGTCAATTTTTTTTTTTTTTTCATTTACAACACTATTGCAACAATAGTAAAATGCAGCTCTAGGTACAGCCAGGGATTAAATGGAGGATCCACACAGTCAATCCAGTATCACGGGATATCAAACTATGTGTTGTGTCAGCTGGTACTCATCAGTCCACTTAAACACTCACAGCACACCTGTGCACAAACTCTGCTGAAGCAGACAATGGAGAAACAGAACACCTAAGAAGGGGAGCTTGTTTAAAAACCAATTTCCACAAGCATACAGAGTCACTTACACATGCACCAGATAAATCCTGGGAATGATTTACAACATTCATTCAGACAGGTAAGACAGGTACAGCTAATGGATTATTTATGAAGGTTTTATAAAGAGCTGTAACATAAAATCTGAAGAAAAACAATCAACATCACCCAAATCCTATTTACCAATATTACAATGAATATTTAGGTAATGTCTCAACCAATCTGAAACCCATCTAATTACTAATGTGCAAATGAGGTTAACCTGACCTTTTAAAAAATCTTTCAAGACAGCACCCAGTATTTAATCATGTTTCTAAAGAGACTGAGACACTTTGCAAACATGCTTTGTGCTTAGTAGTACCTTTCTTCCTGAGGAAGCATCAAGACTTTGTGATACCATTCACATATGGCAAGGCCTCAAAGCACATTAATAAAAAAGCTTTCTGTTTGCATTGCTATGTAGAATCTTCATTTCCTAGCTAATACTTAGTTACAGTTCTTAGAATTTTGCAAGTTTTGAAGATACATAATTAACCCCATACTCTTTCAGCTACATTAGTACAATAAGTAACGTGCCTTATTTCTAGTCTCAGAATGTATAGTTTCAAATTCTTGTCACTGAATCTTGCTTTATCCCTGTTTGCTAATGAGCTGGTTTCTTTTCCTTATGTGCATAGTTATAATCTGATATGAGCACCTCTGGACACTTCCTGATAAGCAGCTCAACCTATTTGGTTTATCTCATTCAGTATAATCCAGTTTCCACATGACTGAATACTTCTGCAGTTTCTCTCTGAACTCATCCATCTTTCCAATTCATCAGCATCCCTTTTCATGTGCAGAACTGGGCACTGTAGACCAGTAATGGCTCGTTACCACCATATATAGAGGTAATATTGCTTTACAGCTTCTACTTAGCAAAAATATCCTAACACAGAGCTCATGTTCAGCCTGTTAGCCTGATAAGTTATCCTAACATTAAGATCTCCTGAAACTGCAGTACCTAAGGAGCTAGATAGCTCATAAATTAACAGTACCCATTATTTAGCACCATTATTTATTATTTACCCACCAACAGCCCAAATGATGGACCGTAACCATATGTTGGTCAATAGTGTCAAACAGTCACTCATGCCTAGTGTTCTTGCAAAGGTCTATGAAGTGGCTCCCTCATTTCAAACTTCACACAAGACAAATCTCCTTTCATATCAAGCTCCCTGAAAGTTTCAGCAGAATTTTTTGCCTCTTCTTCAAAAATATTTATTGCCATGGATACAAGCTGACCATAGGAAGCTACAGTAATGTTTCCAGTTAAAGAGTGGTAATGGATGTGAATGATAAAGGAAGCACTCGAGTAACTTCAAGATAAAATAAGTATGACATTTGGTAGGAACCTCAAAGTCTGGGCTCTATACCCTTTTTGTTTTATTTCCACCTTCTTTAGAAGCCTTTTTTCACTATAGATTGTTGTTAAGATACAAAATTTGGTCAACACTAAGCTTACAATAAGAAATTTCTAGTGTGTCATGTGGTGAACGACACATTCACCCACTGGTAAACGTAGGTGTGGCTCCATGTCCTCAACCACCACCTAAAACCACAGATCCTGTCTATCTGTAAGAGCTCTGACTAACAGGAAAGGAATAGTACAAAATGATTTCTGATGACAAAACAGCTGCTTAGCACAGGCATTTCTCTGAAGGCACTGATGATAACTGTGGCAGTCCTGTCACTCATGTCATGAGGTTCCTACTTAGTGACAGTGAGGAGAAAAAAGGTACAGTTATGGGGGTGTAAGTGTTATGAGAGGCGGCTGAGGGAACTGAGGGTGCTTAGCTTGGTGAAAAGACAGCTCAGGTATCGCCTTACCGCTCTCTACAGCTCCCTGAAAATCTACCGGGGAGTGGGGGGGGCGGTCAGTCTCTTGTCCCAGGCAGAAAGTCACAGGACATAGCCTCAAGCTGCTGCATACCCCCTAAGCAGGGGTAGCTTAGGCTGGACACGAGGAAGAATTTCTTCACAGAGAGGGTGATTAGACATTGGGATGGGGTGCTCGGAAAAGGGGTGGTCACAATCCCTGAAGGTGTTTAAGGAAAGCCTGGACATGGCACTTGGTGCCATGGCCTAGTTGACAGGGTAGTGTTCAGTTATAGGTTGGACTCAATGACCTTAGAGGTCCTCTTCAACCTATATGATTTCGTGATAAAGTGTCCACTTTACGACTACGAGGACCACGAGGAGGAGACTAGCCAAACTGCTCAGGCAAGTCACTATGAGAGCCTCCACCTAAACAAAGGTGCCTTGGGCAACTAAGGCATCACTTAAGCTGAAGGCAGCTCATGTTTTAGGACAGGGAAGCATCCGAGACCGATGTCCCGAGACAAACGCCACACCAGGGGCGTCCACCACAGAACCGATGGGTTCCGACGCGCTCGGCGGCGGCAGCGCCGGGGTGTCCCGTCAGCGGCCGGGGTGCCAGAAAACACAGGGCGCGCACCGCCGGACCACAGCGCCCAGAGGGCTGCTACGCCGCGGGGCGGGGTGGAGAAGAGAGAGCCACG
>NC_031799.1:20203334-20281082 GCF_001522545.3 Parus major
AAAAAAAAAAAAAAAAATTCAGAAGGGAAAAAAAAAATAAAAATCCGTCCTCCCTAGAGAGACTGAAGGGAAGAGTCTGGTTGCTGTGGTGGAGCTGATCCTAAAGTTAACTTTCAGCAGCCCATTTCCAGACAGCAGCGCTGAATCTATTTGGATAAAACGCGTGTGACCCAGACACTTGGCGTTTGGCCCAAACGCGTTGCACCGGCAGCCCAAATAAAAACAAGAGTCTGACTCTTTCCCTCTCTCTCCCTTCCCTCTTGTACAACAATGAAAGAAAGTAGCGAAGACAAAATCCGCACACACATCGCCAGGGAGCGAGAGCCCACTTACCTCCTCCCACCAAACAAAGTCCCTTTGAACCCTGGGCGACTGCGGAGACAGACATACACCGACAAACACGAGTCGGCGGGGTTAAGAGTCTGGCAAATCCCAAGCGGCTCGAAGTAAATCAAAACCACACGCTTCCATCTTCCTGATGAGCCCAGCGAGAGCCCGACATCCCCGCCAGCATCGCTGCGGGACGGCGGCCGCGCCGACCCTCCAAGCCCCGGTACAAAGTGTGCACTTGTCTGACCGCGGCAGTGGATACCGCCGGACACGGCACGGCCGAGAGCGGGGCTTCCTCAGCTCAGCAGCAATCCGGAATAGCCTTGGGTTGTCGCTGGGGTTTGGGGGCTGCTTTGGTTTTCATCTGTTGTTTGGTTTTGGTTTGGTTTGGTTTTTTCTTTTCTGCTTCTACCAACGATTTAGTATTCAAAGTATTAAAAAAATCTTTTTAAAAGTGCACTATTCGAGATGGTACTTCATCAATCAAACCTCTTATCGGTTGAAAAATCTTCGCACCCCCTTCCCCCATCTCAAGGTTTCTCTCTGAAATTACTCCAAATGCACCTCGCCTAATGCAATATAAATCTCTCCCCGCTCCCCAACGCAGCATTATTCGGGACACAAGAAAAGCAAAAAGTTTCATTGAATAGCGTGAAATCTTCCTTACCGTTTTCATCTTCAATTTCTGATATAAAGTAAGTTTCAAACAATAGAGATTGCACAGGACGATTCCCGTATTCCTCTCTGCTTTTCCCCTCTGTGCAAGCAACCATCAGGGTTATATTCTCCAACAGAATAAAATTCTCTAGCCTTCCTAAAGGGGTTTTTAGAAAACGGGTTGGCTTGGCAGGAGGAAGGATGCCATCAATTCACCCAAGCTATCACCCTGCACATTTTGTCTTTCCAACAAAAAAAGGGGGGGAGAGGAGGAAGGAGGGGAAAACAGGCTTATATTGGGGTGGGGGTGGGTGCCCTCCTCTTGAGCAGCCTCCTCTGTGCAAAATACCATGTGAATATCATCTGAGTTGGGGGGGGAGGGGGGACCGGGAGACAGAAAGGGGGAAAGAGAGGGGGAGCAGAGGGGAGGCAGGCAGATCAGGAAGGACTCAGGAAAGTTTGGTTGAAGTAGCCCCAGACCTCCTCCTCTGGCTGCCGGCGCCGGGCCAAGCCGAGCGCGGCGGCAGCGGGGGAGCCTTGGCAGCCTCGCCCGGGGGACGGCGCGGGGCCCGCTGACGTCAGCCTGCAGATGTGCCCCGGGACGCCGCGCATGCGCGCCCGTCACGTGGCGGCGGGGGGGCAGGGGCGCAGCCGGGGGAGCGGGAGCGGGGGAGGCGGCGGGACCCTCGCCCGGAGCCGCCTGAGGGGAGCCCGGCCTGGCCCGCCCGGAGGAGCCGCAGCCGCGCAGACACGGGGTGCCGGTGGCAGGCGCTGGGCACGGGCGCTGCCGCTGTGCGGCGAGCTGGGGCGGCCCCCCGTTGCCATCGCCCTGTTTGTCGCGGTCCCCGTTACGGGCATTAATAAAAGGAAACCTCTTAAACACCATTTCTGGCGGAGGGGAGGCGGTGTCTGAAGCCCGCGCGGCCGGCAGCAGCCCGACCAGCATCGCGCCGGGGCTGGGGCTCCCGGCCCTGCTCGCACAGCGCTTTCAGTTTCATTTGCTGCCGGGCCGGGGTCGGGGCCGGGGCCGGGGCCGGGGTATCGCCTCCTCGTCTGGCAGGGCAGGGTAGCGCGCATGGGAGCGGGCAGCTGGCGGCCTGCGAATCGCCCCTACTCCGGGAAGCCAGCGGTGCCAGCGAGAGGGTCACACGGAGGGAGTTGGCTGGAACTCCCACTCGCCCTCTAAACCACCAAGTTAATTTCCGATTGCCGAAAAAAGAGAGAGAGTGAAAAAAAAAATCCTTCCTAAACGTAGGTTCTAAGGTTTCAAGCTTCTGTTAACTGTATTTCCCAAATGGTGCGGGTGCGGGTTTTCCTCTCCAGCCGGAGGTAGTAGGTGTAATTGCATCTTCTGGTGAATCTCTAATATCTAGCTGGACTGTGAAATGATTACAGAGAAAGGTCCAAGAGCACAGCTACTCCGGGACTTCTCCAAGCATCGAAAGAGCAGGATCCGCCTGCAAAGTCAAGCAGCCAGCAGGACTCTGACGGTCAGCAGGGGCTGGCTTTGTGCCCTGTGAGATGGTGAAATCAGAGCCGTGGCTGGTATTCATCTCTTCAAATAAACTTTACACAATTACATTTGAATATGAAGCACAACTATAGTTCAAATACATTTTATACACATGTATGGTAATTTATTTTAACTGCAGCTCCAACAAAATAAGCACAACTTACTAAATAGTTAGTAACCTCTGACACCATTCATTCGGAAACAGCACGGTGAGCACTT
Organism: Parus major; assembly: GCF_001522545.3. Taxonomy (NCBI): domain Eukaryota; kingdom Metazoa; phylum Chordata; class Aves; order Passeriformes; family Paridae; genus Parus; species Parus major. The sequence continues at coordinate 20,206,054 of NC_031799.1, forward strand.
ACTTGAGAGATCTTTTTACCGTCGCCGGGCAAATTAATGTAACAATGGTTAGGGGAGTCGTTGAATGTATCGCTGCATTGAAAACCGGGGCTATAAAACGCTGCTTGGGAATAGGGGCATTCAGAAAGGAAGGCTTTTTTCTGGAAATGCATCTCCAACCGGCTCCCCTCGGGTTAATTGCTCATACGGAGGGCGCCATCCTGCGTCGGCGAGCAGGGGGAGCGCCCAGGGCGTGCAGGGATGCTGGCTGCACCGGGACGCGCGGGGAGACAGCTCTGCCCTTCTTTCTCTTCATCCTGTACGTGCGTGAGCAGTTGTCGATTTGATTGGTACGTCTGGGTACGTCTACTTCATTAAAACAGATATTTTTAGCATTGAGAAGAGTACTTTTTGTTAATATTTCATAGTTTCAGCTCCTTCAGCAAATCATTATATGCGATGTTCGTGGAAAAGTCACGGAGCACAGCCTGCTCAGATGCAGCCGGGTGCACCTGAGATCACCTATCTCCATGGACAGGCACTGTGACAGGTTCTGCTCAACCTTTTCTGCAAACTCAGTGGTACATGCAGAGAGCTGGGACACTATCCTATCGAAAGGACAGACTGTGAAGAGACTTTTTTTTTTTTTACACATTCTGCATCAGAACTAAATAACCCTTTGAAAAGACAGACACACATCACAGCCAATTGCATCATGGCTATGGTATCCCCGGGGGATTTGGGAGACCTGCCTTCAAAGCAGACCCTGCCTGAATCAGACTCAGGAATTCTCACGTTGCTGTCTGACGACTGAGATGGGGACTATTCTGGTGTTTAAGACTGGCCTCTTGGTGGTTGGATCTGCTCCATTGCGTATAGCTGAATAAATACTCATCAAGCTAAAAAGAAAGACAGCTTATCACTGTCTGGTTAGGGTCCTCACATGGGTTCAACTCCCTGCTCTAAATCCAGCAAAGCAAAGCAAAGATATATGTACTTCACAAAACCCAGCTGCTCGCTCAGACCAACAAGTTATTTATTCCCTGTTCCAGACAACTACATTTTCTTGCCTAAGTACACTAGTGTAATATATACCAGTCAAAACTGGTCTATTACCAGGATAAGCTTTGGCTGATCTTTAGAAATTCCTGTCTGTGATTAGAATTTCTGACATAACTACCATTACAGTTTGACTTACCTGCTTTGCTTTATTGTATGAAACAATATTTCAGAGTGAACCTCATTCAGATAAAAATAGTGAGCTCATTTGGTGACTTATTTTAGTGTCCTCACCCCAAATATTATCCATATATATATATACATTTTTATGAAGTGCAACATTTTAGAAAAGAAACTTGCACATGAAGTCATACACAGATTCTTTGTATAAATGCTTATTTGCTGCAATTAGAAGCCTTTCTAGGAGGGATAGTAATTTTACTCTGAATTCTAGTACTATGTATAAACCATGTGGGCAACTGTATCTCAGAAGCTCTGGGCAGGATTACAAATTCACAGAGCACAAAGCATATTACTCTGTGTCAACCAGTTTCACAGTATTTGCTGACGCATGGAAGTAAAGCAGTCTTGACTTCAGGCCTTTGAATCCTTTAGTATGTTAGCCAACAATTTTTAAGATTGGGAACCATTCTTTTTTGTTTAAATAAATATTCATATTGAACTTGAATTTAGAATTGTGAGATGTGTTTGGAGGTATATGGGGTTAATTACAGAAATCTTATTTTTACTGAAATAAATATAGAAGATAAAGCAAGAAGTCACCAGTGTTTCTGGAATATGAGCTTTTTGTTACCTGAACATTTGGATGTATTTGCCTGACAGTGTGTTTGTTTTGGTTTGGATATTTTTTTTCAGGTAGTTTTACCTGATCAGTGAAGATTTGAAGATTGTAACCCACCTGATTTAGAAATATCCCAGCAGTGTTTGTGAGAAAATAAAGCTTTTTATGAATTATATATAAAACTATGTTAAAAATTACATAAATACTATAAAATATAAATACTGTATAACTTAAAATACTTCAATTTACCATAGAGTTTAAAAAGTAATAATGATAAACTTGCATTTATATGTAGAATATTTTCTATACTTGTAAGGAGAAAAATTTTTGATAAGGGCTTAATTTTTAGCCCCCTGGAATAAAAGATTCTAGGGGTACTTAAAGGAAATGGTGCTATTGAGATCCAGTATCTTTCACTGACTTCCTTGTAAATAGTCTGAATTCAGACAACTTACAAGTCTCACCTTCCCTTGCAGGAGAGCTAACAGCATCTCTAGAAATGACCCCAGGCTATATATGTTCAATTGTGGCTGCTACATTGCATTTCAGAGGGAGAATGCATATCAAAGTGTACTTTCAGTTGGAAAATGCATCCCTTTTGAGTTGAGCTGTTCTTGATGGTCCTCTAAAACAAAATTCACAGTGATTCATTTGGCTTCAAGTAGGGCTTTGAGGCTATTTCTGCCCAGCAATGCAATATTGTCAAGAATGTCTTCATTTAAATAAGAAGAGCCTTGCCAAAGGCAGGACCCCCACAAGCAGTTCTCTGTGTTATGCTGATGTGGGGCTTATCCTCACCCAAGCCTCCTTAAGTCTGCAAGACCCTGTGAACCTGGACTACCAATTATTTTAGGTTTAGATTTGGAAATAAAACTGGAGAACTTAATGTCAGCTTGACATCCTCCATAATGTCCAGGCCAGTTTCCTCCCTGGTGAACAGAGATGAGACAGGCCAGAGAGATCACTGAATATGAATACAGTGAGAGTAACACCCAAAACTTGTTCAAAACGTGGGAGGGATGGACAGTGAGAAGGGTAAGATTAAGTATCTATTAAACCTGAGATGAGGAATCTTAGACTCCCAAATTTGTTAGGGAAATCCTATAGCAGAATGGATAGCCTCAAATTTTGCAGGAAAATAAGATGAAACAGATGTTATCCTCGTAAAGATTAACACAGAGAATAAAGAAAACAAGTCAAATAAAGTTCCTCACAAGAACAGGAACAGTAGTAAACAGAAAAATAAATAGATAAATCAGATGACAGAGTTGTGGTTTTTTTCTGAGTTTTTCCTGCTTTGTCTATTTCCAGCTTTCCAAGTAAAGAGAGAGATACCAGAAACATTAGGTCAGTAGTCCTGTTTAAAGGGAGCATTTCCCAACTATATGTATTATAGTTTGCTGTGTATTCTCATTTTGCTGTTTTCCTATTTCCAGAAAAAGCTGTTCATAAGATCTGAACAATCTGTAAGACTTAGAGAGAACAAAGCTGAGACAAATTATACAATATGTGGAAAATGTGTATGTGGAAAATCTCTATGAAAAAAATTGGCAAATGGTATTCCTCAAAGATTAGTGTACACAGAAATATATAAAAGCTGTCCAGAAAATCTTAGGAAATACATAAGAATTCAGTTATTTTGGTTTTAGAATGAAAAATCTGGAATTAACTCACGGGAAGACCTGGCTATTACTATTTAGAACACTGCAGCATTTTGCAGCTCCAGGAGTGACACACTCGCAGTGCAGAAACAGGCATCTTGGTCCCAGGTGCCTGAGTGAATTGTTTAGTTCCTGGATTGAAGTAGAACATTGATGAGCATCACAGACTGCTCATTTAGTATCTGCTGAACCATGTGGTGGTTCCCCTTTTCCTGATACGCTTTATATAAAAATGTGGACACATGCACCCATGTCGGAGATTGTAAAACTGGATCATGAAATGAGCACAGATGTATTTTGAATGGATAAAATTGGACTTTCCATATTCTGGTACTGTATAGGTGAAAAAGATTTATTAAAGATTTTGGAGCCTACTGTGCATACTGCTTCGGGCACAGATAACATCTTTGTCTAATTTAGTTGGTTTTCTGACATTCTTTCTATCACACTGTCTTGAAATAGTTTATAAATGGAAATATCTTCCATACATTCTGTTAAGACAATCGTTTGAGGAAGATTTGAAAAAAGTCCCAGTACTCACCTCTCCCCTTGTAACTTTTTTGTGTCACTCCAAAATGCAAAAGCTTATTTTGAATGCTGTAAAGTGTTACGTTAATGTGTATTCTTTCCTCTTACCTCACACATGACTTCATTGTTCATTCTATACAGGATTATCACAGCACTAACATCTTGTGTTCATAGAAAATACTGTTCTGCTTTGAAGGAGTTTATTAAACCCTCTTCAAAAAGTCCAGCATTTCCCTTTTGTGACTTATTTAGGATTGTCTGGTTTTGCATAAAGCTGGTCTGTGCAGTAGTAATTGTTCTGACCCTTATCTACGTGTCTAAAGCGGATGTGATTTTACACTGCAGATTGGTGCGTAGAAAGGAGAACTGCCATACGGGCTTGTCCCATTCTTTGCTCAGTTAAGTCAGGTTATCTCCTTGTAGGTGCTCTTGGAGTCAAAATCCAGGACCAGATGAATCTTTTGGTATGACACAGCAGTTGGTTTTAAGTTAAAAGCAATCCTCAACTCCTTCAGTACAAATGTAAGAGGAATAGCTTAAAACCACCAGCCACTTCCCACCAGTTCCCACTGCAATCCACTTGCATTCACACACATGGAAAAGAATCCACTGCACTGTTGACTTTCACTCTGGTGCAGCTCAGGATCATGTCTATATTGTATTTATCTGCTCTGCTGTGAGATCAGTGATCCCCCATGAAAGAACAGTTATAAAAAGAAGTTGTTGAAAAGAACAGTTCCCGGTGCTCTAGTAATGAACACAGCTATTTGTCAAATGAACCTCTCAAAGACCTCTGACATTTATACAAAGCTTGGGAGAAAGAGCAAATAACATGATACTTGAGATTTATTTCATACCTTCATAATAATTAGTTGTATGAATTTATGAATAACATGAAGTTTGTTATTTCTCTAAATATCCTTGAAATACACTGTCTTGCATATATATTTTTGTTTGCTATTTGGTAAAAATACACAGCTACAGCCTAAAGATAAAACTAAAGGATTTGAAATAAAAATCAAAGGTTGCAATGTAAGTTTTTCAGCATCAAAAGTATCTTTTTCACATTTACTGAAAATTCAGCTGTGCATTAAAATCACAAAAAAAATTTTGTTTCTAAGGAGCCAAAAGATTACCTTTCTTAGCTGTGGGCTTATATTCTGGGCACAATCTATGAATTGAAATATGAACTGGGTTTGGCATACCTCTGTTCCTGCTATAACCATTAGGGGATTATTAACACCAATATGCAAGTTATACTGCAAAAGGATAAGATTCAGTTTTTCTCAAAAGCTTTCAAGACGCCTAATATTATGATTAAAGAGACTTGTACAGTCCATGCTATCAGTTTGGCATTCTAGCATGAAATAACCATAAAACCATTCAGAGATATGAAGATGATGGTGTGGGACCGTTGACAGATGCTTGGAAGCAAAGGAAGAGCAACTTGAGCCTGTGTTTGTACATATGCACACTTATATGATGAGCCCAGACAAAAGAGGCCTCATCCTTTATGTGGCCATCACTGCAAACTCTGGGATGGATTCACAGATTGTAGCATCAACCTTCTAAGTTCTTGGAAGATTAACTTCTCCTAACTTTGGTTTTTCTTTTATTCAAAACAAAAAAAGACAAGACAAAACAAAACAAAACAAAAAACAATCCACCACCACCCCCTCTCTGTATTCCCACTATGCCTGAAACTCAATCAATGGTAATAACATCTGTATTATTTTTGTAAACTTTTAAATTAATTGTAAATCAAGAGATTTCTCAGCCAGGATAAAAGTACTCAAGCAAATGAGTAACAGCTAAAGAAATCTACAGGCTTGGAGAAAATTCTGGACATTTATTTTTAGTTCATTGCATCCGCAGTTGCATCTACACAATTGGGTAGTTGCATTCACAAATTAGGTTATCTGGCAATAAATAAACTTCTGTATAAATTATTGTATGAACAGTTTTCTTGCATAGATTTATACACTTTATACTACTCTTCCGATACTGATCTTCTATATGAAGTTTGGCTATTTTTCCAACTTAACATTGTATTTACAAGAAAATTCAGGTAAACACATAAAGAGCACAAACACAGAGATATCCCACCTGCAACTGTGTATCAATGATGACTTTTTTCCCTGCTGTCTTTAAAAGCAGATCTTCAAGGTTTGTCTACTTCCCATGCCAGCTAGTGCTTGAGTAGTGCAGAAATGGAAGTTTAGCTTTGTGGTTTACCAGATATAATTGGTATTTCGTAGTAGATCAAGTGGGATGGCAAGGGAGGTGTAATTAAGCATTATTTTTTTCATAATTCAAGGATCTGCGTAACTCAGTTTAAATTCATGCAATTCATTCATCTTCACTACAGTTGGTACAAATTTTAATGCCAAAGTATCTCCTGATACATGTACTAAAATGTAGTATATTTTGTAAAAATATATTTTACAGCTAATTTCTCTATTGCATGGCTGCTTATTCCCTTAGCATTGGCGTATACTTCTGAAGTATTATTTTTAAGCATCACCTGTGGGCATAGCCTGTCCTTCCTATTTAAAGCCTAGACACAGGGTATTTCTATTTCTCGTCCTCCAAAAGCTTTCCCTGGACCATTGTCTTTCTCTGTCCCCAGACAGTACATCTGACTTTGAGAGGTGAGAGTTGGGATTCTCTCTGAATAGGCTTGGGGGAGGGTACAGAGGTAACCTTTGCTCTTGCTCTGCCCCAGAATCTCGGCTTTGCACATGAATGAATACGTTTCTATTGGGGTCTTTCTTTTGGGGGATGAAACAAAAGAAAGAATACCAGGGATTTCACTTTGTGCACTGTCTCTGCAAAGTTCTTTTCTGAAACTCCATGAAAAAAAAATTCAGAAGCTTGAAATGTCCAGTGTAAAACTTTTTGAACAAACAGATCAGCCCAACATTCATCACACACTACAGTAAATCAGAAAAACAAGTTTCAAAAAAAAATACTTACTAGCTACATGGTTTCTTACCAAAGATAGGATGCAAAGGGCATTAGTGTAATTCTTCTGAAGTACAACAGTAATTTTGAAGAATAAATATTATCTGGTGATTGCTGTTCTCTAAGAAGGATGGAACAGATGGGGTTTTTTGTCAGGTTGTTTTTTGGGGTTTTGTTTTGGATTTTGTTTTGTTTTTTATTGTTGGGTTTTTTTTAATTCAAGAATTTGGGGAATTGACTGAACTATGATGCGCAGAAAAGAGTATTTTTATCTTGAGACTACTCTGGATGACAAAATGCACACTCTATTAAGTATAATGAGATACTATGAATATTTTTATCAAAAGAATCCTCCTTGTGCTTCTGCTATAAACATGACATATGTCCTAGTAAATGTGCCTGGATGCATGCATTGCTACCAAAGTGTCTTCTGCCCCTTGTTAGGCCTCTAAGCCTCCCAGAAGCTCCTCCAGTTTTTTCATTACATATGTTATATGAAAGACAGGAAGTAACCTTGTGTGACTCAATATAAAAAAGGTGTAGAAAAGGATACAATTTTGTGTTTTCTTGGCTACAAAGTATTTAATATTACATTTGTTGCGACGTGCCTCGAGGAAGACAAAGAGTTACACTGTCCCACCCCAAACCCCTTGTGAAGGGTGGCCCAGGTGCTCTGATTGGGTTTCAGTCCCTGAGGGTTCTCCCTTGCTGTGTTTCTGATGGTTCCTGACCCTGAGCTCCACCCTCAAAGGTGGGGACCTTCAAGAGTTCTGTCCCTCAAAAACCCCTGCTGTGCCTCTGTTCAGGGCTCTTTGTTCTGGATCTGAGTTTGTTCCCATGCTGAATAAATGGTTTCATGAACGGGAGCCCGTCTCGTTGGTGCTCGATTCTGGTCCCCAGAACCCTGCTGCTTCCCTGGACAAGATCCTGAGGTTGCAGACTGCAACATACACTTATGAAATCTTACAGTATTTTCAGGTGAGCCAGTGACACTGATCAGCAATACTGACATTAAACAGCCATCAGCAGTGGGATCAACAATATATCATGGCTATTCACGTTCTGACTCCCTCTCTGATCCTGGTTGAGGAGAAAGCAAATTCTTCATCTGACCTCTGAGACATATTAATATTAATGGTAAATACATGCATTACTAGTGGTATATGTATTCAATCCAGTGGTTCTTACCTCTTAGCTTGTTAAAGAACTTTGCACATACAAAAACCAGTTTGCTGTAGATGAGCTGGCAAGATCTTGTGAGTTTAGTGACTTCAATATAAATTCATATTAAAATAATTATACACTTTTAGTCAGATCTACTTATACAAATATAAATAAAAATTTGTTTCATGAAATTATATATAAATAAAAATGTAAACTACTTATGCTGGTATTGGAAAGGTAGAGAAGGCTACTATAATTATTTAATGTTCTATAAAATAGTGCTTTGCTATATTAAAAAAAAACCAACAAAAAAACAAAAAACACTAAACCTCATCCTGTCTAATGGCTAAAGTACTGTCTTTAAAGTCAGATTCCTAGCTTTTCTCATCTTTGTTGTCAGACAGACTTTTTCTGAAACATTCAGATGGTTTGATAGTAGTGAACTTCTTAGCAGCATGTATTTGCAATTGAGAAGTCCTTATAGCTGAGAATGGGGAAGGGCTGTCCTCTTGCTGATTATCCATTAAAATTCAGCCTTTCTGAAAAGTCTATAGGCCTTTGAGATCTAGGTTATCCAAATTATTTTTTTAAACACAGTAGAATTTAACATTGACTAATTTCCTGTATAGTTGGAAAGTAATTTGCATGATTAATGAACACTGTTTTTTACCCCTTTTGGAAAATATAAAATCAAGAAAAAGGAATTACCCTTTTAAAATACAGGAAGGATGTGTGTGATATACTTCTTATCCATCTTTATTGCTGTTATTTTACTAAATTACACATACCTGACTGTTTTATCATAATACTGGTAACAAGATCAGAATCTCTGTGCAAATATTACAACTTTGTCAGAATAGGTAATTTTTATTTCCCAACTTCACACTTGGTCATCAGGCAATCATCCCACATCAGGCAGCATAATACTTTAAACCTCTGAGCTATAAAGTCATAGACTGGCCAGCTGGAAGCAAAATAGGTTTCCCCTTACCCACTGCCAATGCTTCTGGACTCAACCAATTCCCTGAAGAAAAATGACTATATACTTGGCACAGAGCAGCTGCTAAATTTAAATTCCTCCTGCCTCTATATACTAAGCTTTCTATCTGATTCAACACTAAACTCCTATGATTTGGCCAGCTTCTATTCAGAAAGGGATCTTAGCCATAAATAAACTTACTGAAAATGATTCTTTGCTTTTTCTTTTTTTTTCCTTCATAGTACTAAAAGGAAGTTTCAGTGAAATACAAAAAGTGGCAGATGCAGCCAACCTAACATGCCATCAACAAAAATTTTGGCTATTACCTTCACTGCTCCACATCTGATTGCACTGCTTCACTTCTCTTATGAATTACAGGTGTCCATAGCTGTGTGCATATTTAACCAGCAAATCTGAACTGAGTGCAAATTTTCTAGAAAGGTTTGGAAGAGGAAAGTAGTCTGAATGAAATGAAAACAATTTTATTTAGTGTTCTCATCTATTTCAGGGACTATGTAAGATCCATCCAACATCTTATGGAAGATCACTGTACCATTCTCTTGTGACTGTTTGAAGTGCCACTAAAATGAGGGAACATTGTCTGTGTGATTCAGCAGACATTTATTTAATCCACATATTTAAGAGTTCTCTGATATCTGTACTCTAGAGAAAATTTAGATGCAGGATTAGTATCTTTATCTCAGGTTATAAAGTAGCCCTGTGCATTGCAAGCCTGATGGAAACTGGATAGCAGGAGAATAAATATCAAAAACTTTGGCTGAAGAAATCAGTACTAAAATGCAATTCTTATAGAAGCAGAAGCAAAATTCTCTGATATTGTGAAGAATGAGTTCTTACTCTATAATTATTGTATGTGCAATACATGGACTAAGACTTTACCATCATAGCAAGCAACATTTTTTTTTTAAAAAAAAAAATTTAGTTTACTGAAAGATATGGAAGTGCTTCTGTATATTGAGTAATATATAAAAACAGTAGCATGCTCTTTGTACTTCATTATGTATCACTATGCCAAAATGGAGAAAACAACTTTCTAAAAATGATCACATCCTGTCTTATCCTTTAATTGTATATTTTTAATAAAGGAATAGCAGTTATAAACTAAAACAATCTACTTTTATATATAGCTGCCATATAAAATATTAATAAAGCATTGTGATGATTACTTACTGCTTAAGTTTAGTTGAAACGACCTCCATAAAAAATGAAATTTTGAACTCTTTTAGTATTGTCAGGAAATCAAAGAATTTCCTTAGCCATGCAAAAAATAGGCATAGATCTTTGAAACAAAATAGTTTTGTGGGAAAATATATCACTCTCATTAATATATTAAAAATATTCTCTTTGGTCTGACTGAGTTTTGTCTTACAGACAACTGTGTAGTTTGCTAACAATTTGCGAAACATCCAAACAAATGTTTTTCCCTATAAGTCTGATCCCTGCCATACATATGCATGTTTACTTGAAAGACTCATATTAGTATTTTTCATTTTTGCTTCTTAATTTGAGTTCTGAGCTGCAACCACTATTCAGTTGTTTGAAAGGGTAACACATCAGCTTGAGTTCAATTATTTCAGTGTCTATTTTTTTTCTAGTCTCTTGCTTTTTAGAATTGGCACTGGGTTTGTGTCCCTATGAGGAATTATATGCATGTTGACTAACATCCAGATTGTATTTTTTAATAGAAGCAGCTTGAGAACAACCTTGCTAAAATGTTGCAAAGATAACTTTGTTCAGCAGTTATGATAATGTTTCTTTGATGCTGCAGTACTCCTGTGGGATGGTTTCATCCCCGGTATAGCCCCATGGACAGTCTTATCTCCAGTGGAAAAGAACTTCAGTAGGAATTAATTTGTCTGGATAAAATAACCCTCTCTTGATTTAAGGTGAAGGCTTACATCTAACTCCTGGTAGTTTGACATGGAGTTAGCTGATTTGGTTTAGGACGTTCCTGGCAGTGTACAGGAGATTTCTTCTTGTAAGCACTATTCCTATTGTATATCATTCTGGGGTTCTGTCTGTCCTCCCCCAGTTTACTTTGGTTTATGTGACTTGGCTTTCTGAGAAGTGCTGCTTCTCTTGCAGTAACTCACAGTTGATGCGGTGATGTAGTATTTCATGAAATTAATATCTGTGTTACATTATAAAATTTGAATGCTGCTGCAGCTACACTCTTCTTGATGTAGAGCAGACACTGTTTGACTAACAGTCAAGACACAGTTGTTATTCTCAGCTTCAGTGTTCTTGAACTGTAACCTATACATGAGAGCTTGCTTTCTGAGTTAATCATCCCTTAAATTAGCAGTCCAGAGACTTGAAAATGTTTTTTGAATTCAGCTTTGTTGTTACTGCCCACATCAGTTCTAGCTGTAAAGGGAAATTTACATTCAAATTTGTGTTGTTCTAAGCAGAATTCAGCTGGGACCCTCACATATGCAATTATGGTATTATTTTTATACTTCAGCCAGTTCTTCAATATTTTGTCTTCCCAAATAATAGATTACACGCAATGTTGCCAGAATCCTGTCATATACAAGGAACTTTGATCCAGTTACAGAATTTTTGTCAAGCTTGCACTCAGTCAAAGAATGTATTGACTGTGCAGCCTTAGCCTTCATAAGCAAAGAGCATTAAAACTAAGCTCCTGTTTGAAATCACGGCTTGTCCTGCATTTAGAGATATCTGGCAACTACCTGATAAAGTCTAGATGAATTTTTAATTTGCAAAACAGATAGGAGAACTATTCTGAACAGATTAACTAACTTTAAATTCAATTCAGCTGAACCGTTTCATCTCTCCATTATGAAACGCACATTTCCTCCCTTTCTATTCATCATTCACATTAACCTCAGTCTTTGGATTCTTCCTTTAAATACAACAAAATAATCCACTTGTTTTCTAGTGTTGCAGTTCACTTTCAGTGAACTTTTCAGTAGGCCTATAAGTAACATGTTCTCAAATCTAACAAAAATACAACTTTCATTGCAATGAGTTTGACAAAACGAAACCTTTCACTTTTTAAGAGTGAAACTGACACAAATACAGGAAGAAATTATATCAAAATAAAAGCACACTGCCCATTCAAATAAAAACCTACATGCCACTACAATAGGTTACACATACACAGTAGCATTTTAAGCTTGTTCTTTTGCAACATTTAGCATAAATTAATAACTGCAAGAGTTTTACAGTTAGTGCAAATAGCCATAAAATTAATCAGTTTGTTAAATAAAAGCAATAGAAGTAGCAAAGATTGACTGTTATGACAGATAAGAGCTTTGAGCACTGTAATTTGTTTCTGTGGATAAGTTAGTGTCCTAGTAAAGATGTGTCTAGGTCATGTCACCAAGAATAATTGCTTATCTCATCACCAATCAAAATTGCCCAGTGTTCTATTAGAGGAAACAGAACACAGCCACTTTATAATCTTAAGGAAATTTGAGCAAACAATTGTCAAGGAAATGAATGGACTAGTTATTTACCAAGAAAACTGCAACACTAATCTAATACAAACTAAAGTTTGTATTTTAAACTTTTCTGCCTGAAACTATGTCCAGCCACTTATTTAATGCAACTTATTTAATGCAACCTAAATTAAAACTAGAATAGGAATACCACCAAAATTACATTTGTCTTGGCTAGCTATAATCAAAAGCTCATTTGCAATCACCTGCAAGCAGTATCTGTTGCCAAATAGAGGAGGCAATATTATGTTTCATTTGACACAATAAATTTTCTGAAGTACAGAATTTGAAACGTTTGCAGAACAAAGAACTTCTTGTAACCATGACTGATTATAATTACGAGTAGTTCAGCACTGCTGAGGTACCTTGGAATGCTCATTGTTTAATCTGGAAACAATCTACTAAAACATGGTGTATTACCTGAGAATATGCACAAAATAAAGAGTCTCATTGTCTTAATCACTAGAATGTCATGCTTGGAAATAAGTAGAAGTATTGCGATCAAACTATTTTGTGCTAAAACAGTTTGAAGCAAAATAAATAAATAAGCAAATGAAGTAAAAATGCAACAAGAACAACTCCCCCCAAAACAGACAAAAAACTGAAAAAGCCAAACAAAAACCCAACTGCCCCAAAACAGCAAATTAAACAAAACCAAAACAAACACATGCAAAAGAAGCCCCACAACCCTCCCCTCAAAAAACTGCACACCAAACCAACCAACCAAAAACGAAACAAAAAAACCCCCAACCAACCAAAGAAAAAAAAACCTCACCCAAGAGTAAATCCAGTAAACCAAACCAAAACAATGAAACAAGTAACTTTCTCTCAGAAAATACATGGACTGGCTATGTTTTGTGAATATTTAACTACGAAAGATGACTTAGACAGCTACAAGACTGCCATCGCGTGCTTTTATTGGACTTTTATTTTTTTCAAAAAAGCTTCAAATACAATCTAAGATACAGAAAATATAGTGTCACTTTACCAAAATACTAACAAACATTCAAGAATTCAAGATCTTAATTTTCCAAGGTTATGTAATATGACTGTAACTAGCTACAGCAGTCTTCATTAGCATCACCCGTACTCTCTCAAAACCACAAACAAATCTCATGAGTATTTCTCCCAAAACTTTACATCCAGAAACTTTTACACCATACTCTCAAAATCAGATCTTTTTTCAATGCTGAAAAATGTAGATAAATATAGCAGTTCCATTTAATGCCACTATCAGAAGCTGAAAATCTGCAGAACAATTTAGTAACTTCACTAGGAAATCACATCAATAAGTTTGTCCCAACAGCCCTTTGCAGAATTGAGCTTGTGAAGGTAGGCATGCTCTGCTCTTCCTTGTAACGTTGTAACACTACGTGCAAGAAGGTCTTCCTGTTGCTACATCAATTTCCTTGCAATAAGAAGTTTGATGTACTGATGTATTCCAGAAAGCAAGAATCAGGGGCTCTGCCCAGCATGCACATTCCAGAATAATCGTTACTATATAATGAGTAATTTATTTCTTCTACATGTAAATGCCAGTCTATGATATTAAATGATCAAATGATATCTAGATCACACCAAATCTGAATATTCAAATAATATTCAAATAATTCCCCCTTGGGGTGAGATTTTCTACTGAAGCAGTCACAGCAGAAAGCACCAGTCCCCAAGGACTCTGACTGAGCAGGTGACTGTTCATCCGTGAATTATGTCCTGGCTGGTGACACAGTTGTGACATCTTACTCTTAACCATACTAAAATCACCAGCTCCATACTAGGACAATACGGTATGTGCTAGATGGAGAAGCTACCTGCTTATCTGGTGCCAAGGCAGAGCTGTGACAGGTTCCAAAGCAACGCCAGTATTCCAGAGATACGGGCCTAATCAAACAGACCTAGCCAAGTACAGCACTTCCTTTACTAAGTAATGACTGAGATCATAGACATCTGTCCTTTTTCAGATTGTTGTCATGACATCTGTCTTGACCTCTTATAATACACAGATTAAGTTTACCAAGAGGCCTGATTCTCTCTAGACAGGCATGGCTGGGTGGGAACTGCTGGTCAAGTAAAGGGAAAGAAGCAAAGGCACAGGCAGACTGGCAAGATGACCTTCTACTTGCTGGCACTGCTCTTCCTATTGCACCCAGGATACCATGGGCCTTCTTGGCCACAAGGACTACCAGCTCAAAGATCAGTTTGTCATCTTATTCAGGCTTGGTAGCTCTCAATTTAATATCATGGCTTTTTGTTATTTTACCTTTTTAGAGTTAAAAATTGACAGTAAGCTAAACAAATCCTTATTTCATAGAATGCAGAGTCCCAGTGTTAGCATTTAATAGAGGTGTTAATTCCAAACAAACAACTGTTACTTAGATGTACACAGAGAGAAAAAATGGAAACATTACCCTACTCTTTCAACATATTCCCCAACCTTCTTGATTGCTGAAAGTACCAATGAAAGAGGTTACTCCTAGCTTTTTTCAAAAGGAAGATCTGTTCTTCATCACTGCCTTGATTTTCTTCAATTTACTTGTCAGGATTTTTCTAGGAGCTACAGCTTTCAGCTAGCTCTGTTTCAGTATAAACCAGGTTCTCTTAAAAACTGGCAATGCATTTTTGGCTGAGAGAAAATGGATTATGTCTCCCTACAGCTTTTCTTCTGCTGTACTGATTCAATCAACCCTGAGGAAAAAGCTCTACACTGAACCTTTGGGTTCTGAGCATATCCAGGGCCTAAGCAGAAAGGCTTCAGAGAATGCAGAAAATACTGTGGAGCTGCAGAGGGATATCAGGGACTATCTATGTGTATCTCCTCAGGGTCCAACTGTTAGTGGGATAGATTCTGAACCTGCTGGCTGACAATTTTCTGTAATGACTACTCAGAAATCTGATTTTTATAAGCATTTTTTGCAAGTTCATATGTAATCTTACAACATTTTTTATGGCAGTGAGTTTCATAATTTCATGTAAAGCTTTTTGTGAGGTACTTTCATTTAAATCTATTCTGGTATTTTACTTGGATGAGGTTTGATTTTGATACGAAAAATAATGAATATTGCATCTTCTGCAGAGCACTTGTTTATAGAGTATCCTATCTCCTCAGTGCTTTGGTTTGGGAGGCAAGTAGTATGGGCTGGTATTTTTCTTCTTTTTAAACACAAGAGGCTACTGCGTGTTTAACATTTTTTCTTCTACTTACCAGTGTCATGACAGAAGAAGTCATCCAGCATCAATGAAGTACTTGAGCAGTATTAATAATAAGGTGAAAGGATAGCAGAATACAAAGCATTTAAACACAAATGAAGAGAAAAAACCTAAAGAGACAATGCTATAAATCTAAGCCAAAAAATGTAGTTATTTGAATTCTTAGTTAAAAATACTCTAAGGTGAATGTGCATAGATTAGTAAGACACTAGAGCTCATAAGTGAATAAGAGAGGTTAAACCACAACAGGAGGGTAGTTACACAAGCAATATGAACCAAAAAAAAGTCAACGTTCATGCACAACAGCACACACCAGTCTATATTCATGCTTAATCACCAGTTGTGAGGGTAAAATGAACAGCATTCACCCACAATTACACAAGATGAATGATTTTTTTTGCTTATCATTTAATTATAATTAATTATAATTAACATTTATACTGGACAATTATACTGGAACTTACATGATATTGGTCCCCCTTACCTCTCCCATGTGTCCTTAAATCATCTTTACAAGTCACCACATCAAATCACATAAATACCACTCTAAAAATCATCATACAAAAACATTCTGTGATAGTATACTAGCTCTTTATTTTTTCCATCTATTGAAAAATCATCAAAATTCCTCCCTCAATAAACCACACTCTGGTTAATAAAGGACAAACTTTCTCTTACAAAGTTTTAGTCACTACAGATATGCAAGAGTATAATTTTTGTACTCAATACAATACGATAACAATGGCTACAGAAAAGACAGATTACACAGAATGCCAGCATTGAGTAGGAAGGTAATTCTCAACTGACATAATTTAGAAGTGGTAGAGATGAACAGAACAGAGACCCATTAAAAGCCTAATAAACCAGGTCTGAAAAAGTGAAGACAGATACTGTAAGGCAATATAGTAAACAAAGCAAAATGCAAACAAAATGGTCCATTTGGGAAGCATGCAGTGAAAGGCACAGACTCGACATCTGCTACACTTCGCACAGAAAAATGTGTCAGGTTTCCTAACTGTTTATCTTAGCCAATAAAATTGTTTGCCAAGGCTCTGAGAAACAAACAAGGCATAACACATTTCTTAAGAGAATACCTGTCGTCTGTTAGTTCCAAATGTTTGCAAGGCCATGCACAGGAGGAGTGGTATTATTCTGAATTCTGCCTTTACAATGTACAAGAAAATACTAAAGGAAACTGAGACAACTTCAGGCAGTCTAAGAAATCTAAGCCATAAAAGTAATGTATAAAGTATGACTTTTAAAATTAAAAGGACTGTTAAAACAAAAAGATTTTGTCTATTACATTAATTGGCATCTATCTTACTTAGAAGCAGTTAAAAAAACCTTCCACAGTGAAAATCTGGATATGACACTGAAGGCCAACTGTAAGCAGTTAAAATAGATTCCTTTTTTTTTTTTCCTATTTCCAAATAACATGCTTTTAAAAATCCACTTTAATAAAAAAGAAAAAAAATCCAACAAGATGTGATCATTGATACTAAGAAAGCTTAGTATGAAACTAAGTATGTCCTAGCCCTGAATTTTAGCCCAAGAGTACTGGTGTTGGTTTTTTTTTTCATGTGTGCATTTGTAGGTCACACTACTTGTGAAAAGCTTGGAGGCGCATTCTGTTTGGATCTTTTGGATGTCTCAGGGCCATTCCACATCGCAGGAGCAGCTCAATATAAGGTGGCCAAAATGACTCATTGATTGTTATGTAAGGTTCATGTGGTGTGGTCATTAATTTGTTTATCAGCATCTGGAAGACCAAAAGGATAAGATTTAGGAAATTAACAAAACAGCTAGATTCTTATCTCCTTTAACAAAATTTATACAAATTACTGTGATGTAGGCAATATAAGAAATAAAGGACTACAGAAGTAATATAAGACCTCATCAAAGTAGAAGTAAACAAAGGATTTCCAACTAACTTCATAATATCTTTTGTGATATAAAAATTAGAACTAGAATTCTCTTTTTTTCTTGAATGAATGTAGTTTTATTATATTTATTATAAATGGTGTATCTAAATACAGAATTAATTAATAGGAGTTAAAAACAACATCAGTTTTGTAACTCTTTTTTAGTTCATAGAGATCATGATTGTGCCCTCATGATATTGCTAATGGGGAGTACTCCACACATTACAGATTAAATAATCTTAGTCATCCCATGGTGGTCTTTCTATTTCACCTAGATATGTAATCTTTCTACTCAGATCTTTTAAATGTTATACTGTCCCAATTTCAGTAAGTACTAAATAATGCTTGCCCCTTAATGCTAAAGACAAATTCAAAATCCTTACTACCATATTTTATATCTTCTGCACCCACTGTTACTAATAAAAGACTCAAATAAACAACTGCTCTTCTTCAGAACATTCTGAAGAAGAATTTTTCCATTTAATATCTTCTGTACTTCCAATTCTAAGAATTTACTCCAAATGCATTATTCTAGACAAATTTTACTTAGTTTGTTCTGACATCTGATATTCCAAAATAGCCTTTATGGCTCTAACTTTATCTGTATCTCAGAAAACATTTTTCAAATTTAACAGGGACTTGAAGCTAGAACAATACGACTCAAGAAAGAAAAACCTTCCAGAATACAAAGATAAGGGACATTGACACTTTAGGTAGGATGTTGAAATTCAAAATTAGTCTGAATTTTTCAAATAGTGTGTTCTTCCTAAGAGAAGTCAGATATTACTTGAGCATGTTCATATTTTCAGGAGATTAACAATATCAGAAAAATATGAAGGGCAATTTTAAAGCATTAGAAGAACTTCAAAATTCTTGTTCCATAAGGGCTGTGGCTACTCTAAATTCTCATCTGTTTTCAAGATCTGCCTAATTTGGCATTAACAGGTGTGCTGAGAAGCATACATTTGAAGCTTGCAAAAGTATTTGGTGATGGAAGCCCAAAGCCTGGGATTTAAACTATAGTACAATGTCATAGTGATTAGACAACAGCATCTTAATACCAGAAAGTTTTTTTACATCACATTTTTCCTCAAGAAAAAAAAAATTTCCCTAGAGACATTTTACATATAGAAGTCCAGAACTATCTGAGGAGGGGGAACAGAAAATTTCCCTTCAAATGCTACATTTAAGACAAGAAGGAAAATTATGCTTTGCAATTCACATTCATTAATTTCACAGTAATTAAAAATTCATACTAAGCAATGCTTGTATACTTATAAAATCAATTAGAAATGCATGAATCAAATTAATTGATTTCCTTGTATGAGTAAATAATCCTGTTAATGCATAAGACTATTGTTCCTTCTGAAGCTACATAGTAATTAGTCCTTCTGTTAATGTATATTTCAGAAACATTTTTCTTGAAACAGTATAAAATAGAGCATGAAGTGGGCAAATTTTTTTTGTTAAAGGTAGTGTTTGTCTCTCCTAACATGAGCCACTAAGCCACATAAAACTTCTTTGAACCAAACACTGTAAAATCAAGAAATAATAGACAGCCGTTCTCCAGCCTAACTGAACATTATTGCCATACCTCTTTTAAAAATTTGTGGCTTCATTTGATAGGAATTAAAACAGAAAACTGACCTAGATTCATAGAATGGTTTGGGCTGGAACATACCTTAAAGATCATCTCATTCCAAGCCCCATGCCATAGGCAGGGACACTTTCCACTAGACCAGATTGCTCAAAGCCCCATCCAACCTGGCCTTGAACATCTCCAGGGATGGGGCATCCACAGCTTCTCTGGGCAACCACTGTTCCAGTGCATCACCACCCTCACAGTAAAGAATTTCTTCTTGACAGCTAATCTAAATATCTATTCTTTTAATTTAAAACTTAAAAAAAATTGCTCTCCATCTTTTTATAAACCCCTTTTAGTACCAGAAGGCTGCAATGAAGTTTCCCTGCAGCCTTCTTGTAGACACAACATTCTTAATGATTCTAGATTAACTGTCTTAACTAAATTCCACATACTGTTATTTTTATTAAATACTTTATGATTACCATCATTATCATTACATCTGAATATTTAAAAATTCCTCAAATCTCTACACAGTAAAAGCATCTTACCTCTAAAATGTCTTGCAATGTTATCAGTTCTACAGCTTTCTCTGAAGAAGGGTTCTGGAAAGATAACCATCCCCCAGCCAAATTAACAAAACCCCAAACTAGTCAGGAAAAACGTTAATTGACAAAGTAAAATAATTACGCAATTATTTGATGGCATAGTACACAATAGATGAAAACTTTTACGTAGATTTAGTCCCAACAGAAATACAAGGTAATATTTAAATCTATCAGTTCAAAATCCTACACTTCAAATGTAATACTTTTTGAATTATCAGGAGAGATTAATCTAAAGTGATCATAATTTTTTTTTCCTGTGTTTACGTTTAAATAAAACCAAGTACATCACACTTGTAATGTAGTACAGAACCTCCAATAAACAAGATTTGTTAGAGGAAAAAATGTTTTCCATGAGCTTTAAATAAATGTTTATAATACAGATTTGACACAACTCAAAACTTAATTTCATAGTGCCTTAATATTTTTTCATGATTTGACAGTGAATACTTACTTGCTTTGAATTCAACTAAAAAATTTATATCAAGATTAAGAAATAGAATAATTAAACATTTTGGTGGAAAAAAAGGCAATGATACAGTATCACTAGAAGATTACTTGTTTTCCTTTGTAGCAAGCAAATCAAGCCATTTGTCTATAGAGATTCCTTTGGCAGCAATGCCAGTGGATCTATTTGTACTGTTGCACAGTAAACTTGATTCTTTAATTTTCCAGTTTTACATTTTCCCTATGCACTTCAGCTTCAACAAAATAAAGGAGACAATATTCCACTGGCTTTCTCAGTATTGCTGTTGAATATATCAATTTAAGTCCTAAGATACTAACAGGTGTGCAGCACTTTATGCAAACTCCACTCCTGGAAAAGAGGAAGAACACAAGCAAGAAAGAAGAATATGTGAAAGGCAAATTCTGGATCCTTTTTTCCAGTCACAGTTTGTAATAGTCTACAGAGACTCAGAAGTTTCAGTTCCCAATGAGAGCCAGCTCCATGGAAACTCTGCAAATCCTGGAGCTATGGCCCAACATCTATCTATCTTGATACTCAGCTGAGAAAGCAGAATCTGCATTACCTATCTGCAAAAAGTTCCTTAGAGCAAACATGAAGGTACTTCACAAGCTCTGCTGATATAGTTCCCTGGTCAAAATTACTACTAATACAATAAGTACTGCTAATCACTTAAGTCATTAAGCAAGATGCCCAGCATTTCATTATTAAGCCTGGAAGGCTCCTTCTTCACCCTTCCAATCAGACAAATTTGCATAAAGAATATTCCTCAGCCTCTGATTTTTCATATTATTATCCTGAAAAAGAAAGTTGATTTTTTTCCTGGATTTAAAATGTAAGATAATTGTTACTACAGTCACTATCTATACTAAAGATGTTAAGCCATGGCAATGGAAGCCAACCTGAGCTGTTGTGATCCAGTCTTCACTCCCACTTCCAATCCCACATGCACGTCACCAGGTGAAAGGAGGGTGGAACCAGACCACTGAGGCTTGGAGCAGTTTAAACTATGTTGAAGCCACGTCCTGCAGACATCAACCCTGCACATTTGCCCTCACACAGAACCACTGTGAACACAAGAGCTTCCACGAAGTGAAGCAAAATTACTGATGTGCAAGGTTAAGAGCTTGGTGCTGGCTAGACTGCTGAGCTAAGCTGATAATAGAATTGAATAATGTGTTCTCCTCAATCAACATAGCAGCAAATTTCAATGCCAGTAATTACAATTTGTATTTCTGATGCTCAATAAATGTAGGCAAAAATGGCTGGCTGTCCTGCCTTCACAGTCAATTACTTAGATCCAGATTAGTAGGTATCTGTAGTTAAGCCAAATGATCCAAGTGAGTCAAAAGATACAGAAAAGCTATGAATTCACAAAGAGTGAAAAGAAAGAAAAGCATTTGTCAGAAAACAGACTGTGTTTAAGAGTTCAGGAAATGCATAAATAAAATTTAAGCTAAGGAAAGATAAAACCTTGTGTTGAAATTAATCAAAGTGGTTTTTTGTTTAAGAAAATGATTGGTGACAGCCATCATAATAGACCATTTGTACTCCACAAATTTAGTAGCCTTTTACAACAGAGTTACAGTATTTGTGGAAAAGGAAGAACAAATTATGTCATCATTGTCCAAAGCATTTGACATTGTCCCACATGAGATTGTTTCTAAAATGGAGAGACTGAGAGCAAAATCTGTCATATCTACTAACAGCAGGAAAGGAAGACATTGGTATGCAGAAAAACTAAGATTCAACAAAATAAGATACTTGAATAATACTTTGAAAATCGAGTCTTGACATTTCCACTTGATATTTTTATGTGCAAAATATGTGCTTCTGTGCAAAACAAAAGATTATTTTTTTTCACTTAAAAGATCAGGATTCATTAGCTGCAAATTACAGACAGAAAAAGACAGGGGTGTAATTTGTTGCTTTGATGATGGGTGTGAACTAGCAGTTTTATTTATAATATTGTTTCTTAGCAGGTTGCAGAACAGATTAATCCAAATGAAAACAAACATAGATAATGGGTATTACTAGGATAAGCTAGGGAATTGAAAAATACTATTTTACAGAACACAAAGGCGTTGCTAGTTCAATTAGCAAAAAAAAAAGAGAGGACATGAGATTGCTGCCATAAATATACCAGGAGGAATGAACACAAGAAAGAATCAGCTATTCTAAGGAAAATTCTGGTATAAGAATCTGTATTAGACATGGATAAATTTAGACTGGAAGCTATGAGATAGCTTCTAACCACAGTACTGAGGTACTAAAAGGAAAAAAACACAGGAGAAACAATACTAAAAAAAAAATTATTTGTTTTAAAACGGAGCTCAGTGATAGTACTGAAGAAATTATATTATCTGGTTACCTGAAATAACAGGGAACTGGATTAAAGAAATAATTTCTACTTCTGTAATGTTAAGTGTGCCTGAAAGAAAAATCAAAACCTGCCTTTTTTCATAGCTTTTTTTGTATCTATGAAATAGTAATGGTAATCATTTTATTTTTACTGCACACTTTGAATTTATTAAGCAAAATACTCCCTGGCTGCCTATTTTCCCTGAAGTTCTAAGATAATTTTTAACGCAGTTTGCCTGAACAAAATCTGATGGTTAACATTCCAAACTACTCTGTAATTATAAACACTTTTCCTTATTGTTCCAAAAACATTGTTAGACAACTAAAATTTGCTTTGCCAAGGAAAATAGGAATCTACTTGCCCAGTCAAGTTAAAAAAAAAAAAAAAAAGTCAATTTGGACTGAACCCCACACTATTTCTGAATTTGGCACAGCTTGCAGTTCAGTGAGAAATACAATATATTGCTATGCATCTCACAGGGTAAAGGATACATGCATTAGGAAAATAAAATATCTAGCTGGAATCAGCCTTAAATAACATAAAACAACCTGGAAAATATAAATTAAACCTAGAGGATCAGCTGTAAAAAAATACGCTTATTTCAAAATACAACTTTAGGTTCAATGGCAGTGACTTCAAACAGATGTTGCCTCTAATTAAATATAAATTGAACATTTCAAATTTAGTAGATAAAGTAAAGTCTTACCTTGTTTTCAATATTTTCATCTTTCTCTGGAAGGGGAAAGTGTTCACCCAGGAATTCACCCAAAGCACTCAAGAGTTTTTTCTTATAGGTCTTTAATTTCAGTATTTTACTTTTCAGTTCGTTGAACTCTCTCACTTTCAAACTAACAGTAAAAACATAGCAATAGAACAAGGGATCAAATTAAGTAACTAAAAAGTCCTTCATAAGTAAAAAAAACCAACCAACCTCCTTATCTATTTTAGAAATTCAACGTCTTTAATCACAGGATACAGTAGCATTATCTTCATGTTTCAAATATGGATTACTAAGCAATTATTTGATCTATTAACAAAACATGGAATACATTTTAAGAGTTTGCTTGCTTATTTGCTCCTCTTGATATTTACGTTCTTCAATTTATAACACAAGAATGTAGAAATACCTTTTTGTGGAAGGTTGTTGTTCAGCTTGGGTATTTGCCTCTTCTTCAATTTTATTAAGAGTATCTAGCATCTGTTTCTGTTCCTCATACCACTGCTGTTCTCTTTGAAACATGAAAAGTAGGAAATGGTACAACAGATAAATAGTTTCCCTGGGCAGTCAAAAGAAAAAAGCTTACAGCATTCCAAAATCCAAATTATTGTATTACCTTTTTAGATCTTCTTCCAGTTGTTTATTCTTTGACCGAACTGCTGACAGGACCATTTCAAGATCATTTTTTACCTTCTGCAACTATGAAAGAATAAAAAGAAATGAAACTACTGTTTGTAGGTAGCCCAGGCTGTAATATTTGTTCTACATAAGACTACATCTGTAAATCTGATAAAGAAGGACAAAAGCATCTGCAATTTCTTTATAAATATCAAAATCCTGTTTAAAATGCAGGAGGTATTAAAAATGTCACCACAACCAATTGCTCAGTAGTGTCTTCTTGAAGCTCACAGAGCGTAACAAAATACTTCATTTTACCTGAAGCAGATTGTGGAGCACACATGAACTGCTCAGCTGACAAACGACTGAGAAGGAAATGTCTACAGCACCAGGGCTCAATTGTCTAAATTCTTGCAGCTGCTGGCAAGAATGAATCCATGCTACTTGCACCACATAAAATGTACAGGAAATGAAGATGCATCAAAGACAGACTAACCACATCCATAAATTAAATGATCCTCAATGCTATGGACATAATCTGGGACAGGAAAGATGGAGAAATAAAACTACTGCAGTCAGAAGCTACCGGCATTGCTGAATCTAGGCAACTCTCAATGGGTCTTTCATTATACAATCATAGAACAGGTAAGGTTGTGTTGAGGAATACATTGAGTGCAGGTAACTCAGGGTGCAGCTGCAGTGAGAGCTGCAGGTTGAGTTATGAGTTGAGCTCTGGCAAGAGCCCCAAGCAAGAGGCCATGAAGTGCCAACCCTTTGCAAAGCAAGGGTCCTCAGGGACCTGTGGCCCTGCCAGGTGAGGGGACATTAAGACATGGGAAGAGCTGATGATGCCTGGACTTTCCTTTGTTTACACTGTGAGAGTATAAAAGCCTTTTGGTTTTGAGGGTATAAAATTCCTTTGTTCTGGGTTCCTCCTCAGAGGCACTCACTTCAAGCTGTTTTTCTATTATTATGCCATGATTAAATTCTTTTAAGGATTGTCATGTATGAGCCTAAGGGAAGAAGGAAACCTAGGGTTGAGCTGGTAAGGAAACCTGATCTGTTTGAGTATGGGATGTGTAGCTGCAAATGGGCTAAGTGAATGACACTGTGGCTCCTGGATTGTTGGATAGGGAAGTTTCCTTAACCATTGTGAGGGACCAGAGTGGTCCAACCTCCCTATTCAGGCAGGGGTTATCCAAGAGTACATGGCACAGGTTGCATCCAGACAGTTTTTGAGAAACTCCAGTGAGTGAGACACCTTAACCTCTCTGGGCAATCTGTTCCAGTGCACAGTACAGAAGCTCTTCCTTGTGTTCTTGTGCATCTCACTGTGTCTCGTCCTACTGCTTGGCATCACCAAGAGCCTGGCTCCATTCTCTTGAGATACTTGTATAAATTGATGAGGTCCCTTGTTAGAACACTATGGTCATCTACAAAATAAAGTTTTCTATATAAGCCTGTGATTTGGATGTATTTTTCCTGCTTCCATACAAAATAAGAACACTTGAGAATTTAGCTCAAAGAAATACAAATTCTGAAAATATGCTACAGAAGCAAATAAGCTCCATATATACTACATCCAAAAAAAACTGGTATCCTCAAATATCAGACCAACATGCTATAGCCATACAGGCAAATCAAAGTGTGCAATTTAACAGCTTTTTGATAGTGACTTTTAACAGCAGTCAGGTTTGCTGTTGTGAGGCATACTAGAAGGCATTAGACACAAGAATATCCTCACATCATGTAGCATTCCTATGTCGCATCAAAACAGTGTAATGTTACCCACAAGACATTTTTGATTTGCTCTTTCTTCCAATGGAGGAAACTCAACAAACCATTTGCAAATTATTGCCACAGAACTCAATGTCTAAGATAAATGACTCTTCCGTGTAACACATAATATTACATAATTTTCTATCAAGTATGAAATGCAATGTATTACAAGGTTTTGCTTAAAAACACATACAAATATCTCAAAAGGCAGGCATCAGAGGATAGGGTCTTTTCAGTGGCGCCAAGTGACAGGACAAGTGCAACAGGCACAAACTCAAACACAGGAAATTCCATCTGAAAATTAGGAAAAACTGCTTTACTGGAGGGTGACTCAGCACTGGAACAGGCTGCCCAGAGAGGCTGTGGAGTGTCCTTCTTTGAAGATATTCAAAAGCCACCTCAAAATAATCCTGTGAGGCACTTAAGGGCAGGGTTTAGTGGTGGATTTGGATGGTTGGACTTGATCACCCTAGTGGACTTTTCCAACCTAAACTATTCTATTATTCTATCTCCAGAGGTCCCTCCTAACTCCAGACATTCCGTGACAAATTCCACTTAGCAATTAAAATTCAGCCACAGATCATCCTGAAAACACAATTTGGAGTGGATTTTCTCACCCAAGCACTTATGCAATGTTAAATGAAAGTAACCTTCAAAAGTACAGTGAGTAGGCTTCAGCCCTAGAAATGGGCCTTGTTGCATGTTAAAGATGATGGCTAAATCTTTGCAAGGCACAGTCACCACTCTCCCTGGCACAAGATATCTGTCTCCAGTCTCCCAGCACAATGGACTCTGATCCCAAGTGCGGCCTCGGAGCATTAATGTAGCAGGGATGTTGATTATCACGTCATTTTTATTGCATGCAGGTAAGTTTGTTGAGCTACTGTGATTAGATGGTGTGTCCAGAGGAAAAATACTGTTTATTGTGTGTTACTCACTGACTTGTGCAATAAGTCAGTTTAAAACCTCACTCATTATGAAATTTTACTAGTTATACTACAGTGGAAAAAAAAAAAGCATTGAAACAACACAAATGGCTGAAGGAAAATACACAGCATTTTAGCAGAAGTCTGCCCTAGGACCAGTCACAGGAAAATGCAGCAATTTAATAGATTGCTTTTCTTTTTTACCCAACAAAATTTTATTATCTCTTACAAACAAAAAGACTTACCTCTTCTTTTCCTAATTCTAACAGTGCATCTGGATTGGTAGAAATTACTGAAAGATAAAATCAATTGGTTATTTTTTGCACTGGATGATAAAGATTTATCGATACTGATAAGGACCCTGGCTAGGGAAAAATTTGTGTACCTTCTGAAAAACAGCTTGGCTTTCAGTAGCAGTTTAACCACATGCTGTGGTGTCCTGCTGAGCTAACCTACTATCACTATTCAGCGAATTCAATTAGACTGAAAAAAGTGCAGTGTTAATGCTTGTGTGTCATTTTTTATAGCTGAACTAGCTCCAAGTACACTGGTGTAGGTGCATAATGAATGAACACCACATTTCTATACGCTTCAAGACAACTGAGCCTGATATTTTCAGCAGAAGGCATTCAATCAACATTACCAATGTTGATTGAATTTGGCAGTCAAATTCTCCCAGTCTTCCAATTCCTTGCTAAACAGCCACCCAAATGCTTGATCAAGACTATAAAACCTAGTTTTAATAACTTCAGAAGCATGTGATCATCCTCACTGTTCAAAAGAACAGCTATATTTAGGGAGACGAATGGCCAAGAAAGGCCAATATCCTAACTCAAAACACCGTGCAAAAACAATACCTAAGTGGAAGCTAAGTACAATTCAAGAAGATGAAAATGTTTCCCCAGAATGCTTCTACAAAATGCAGTGATTTATGACTCATGCATTTTCAGAATAAAAACTGAATTCTTGTCTTTTACAGCATTCAACAGACTCCACACAATACTCAGATCCATGTCAACTTGCAGCTTCTGCATAAACATAGGACTTTTTGGAACTATTTCAATACATTAACAGGTGAAATGAAAACTATTCTAACAGATTAAATCTTTGTAAAACATATTTTTTTTGGTGCAAGTTTGGGCTTGAAATCTTAAAAATATTTATTTACTTTATCTTACAAATAATTATTTAAATAAAAAATTCCTTTAGCAAAAAGGAAACCCTTAATCCTCTCACGACACCATTAAACATCTTCTAAATACACATAGTTGATTTACTAAATTCAGAAAAGTTCTTCCTTTGGTAATGTTATAGTACTTACCTAAAAAAAATTTAAGAAGCTTTAGATTAGTAGTTTTAAAAGCACTGTTTGTTCTGAGACGAAAATTAGAAAAACTGCTGAGTTATATTAAATGCTTCAATAAAATTCCATTTACTTGGAGAATTACTGTTTCTAAATCTTAACACAAAATTTGAGTATTGTGCTCCCAATTAAGCTTAAGAGCTGTGGGAAATAGTGGTCTGTGCTTTATTAGAGTAAGATTTCCTTATTTACATGAATGTCCTACCAACACATGATAAAATTCATTGGTGCACTTTTATTTGCATTCACTGGTGTATTTGAAAAAAACCCATACAATTCTTCCCCCTGACACTTCCTGCTGACATGATCTTTATAAGCCCTCCCTTACCAATTATTATCAACTTTTTGCAATGGCCTCATAACACTCCTTTATTTCTAGATACCTAATCCTGACTTCATGCTTGCCATTCAGTGTTCATATTGTGTGAGTATCAGAATAGAAGGCCCTGTCTTCCTGGGAAAGAAATCACTAACGATAATTTAGTGAAAAAACAATGCAGATCTAAAACACTGGGAAAACACACTTTATGCCAGCTGCTGCTGTAAATTCACTGGTTGCTCAATCCACTATCAATTAAATCTTTTTCAGTTGTAAAATCACAACACTTGCAAAAATCATATGTCAGACAGAATTGTCTAGTGATACAAAGTACAATTACTAAGAAAAATACTACCAGATGTTAGGAATATAAAAGCAACTACTATGCACATGTTTATACAGAAACTCATATTAAAATAAAACAAAAAGGTATTTGGCAGAATACTGCTATTTTGCAAAGTAAAACAGAAATTATGCGGAGACCACAACTGTTTGAAATGGTTTAAAATATGGTTGCTTTCACTTCCTGATTTTGCAAAGGTACAAGTTAAATTTTATTTCTATAAGCCAAATGCTTTCTAAAAAGTTTTAATTCAGCTGATTTAGCAGACCTAGAACTACATAAATAATATCAGGAATTGAGAAAGAAAAGGAGACTGAAGTAAAAGCTCTGCAAAAATAAAATTTGCATTGTGAATTCAAGCCTGTTTGCCAATATTGTGCTCAAAAAAATGTGGAACTGCCAAGTTGTAACCTCTGAAAATAAGTTTTAAGATTGAAATGCTGACAGGTCCTCATTTACAGGAAATGAACTGGCCAATTCTAAAAGCAAAAAACAAAGTAACAAAACAGCCTGACATTCATGCTCTATTAGTAAATTGTATTAAATCAATATTTCAGCTATTTGTGTTTAGATAAAATCAGACAATGTTTTCAATTAAGTAATTCCTCCTTCAAAACAAATAGTAGGTAGAAAGAAGCCAAGACAGAGAAGTAAGAAAAGTGGACTCCTCATTTTCATACAAGCACCGTAACTCTTCAAATTCTTAGCAGTAACTTTTTCTTCCACTGAAAGGGAGCCAAGAAAGGCAGAGATTTTGCTGTAAAGTATTAATTATAAATAGTTTATTTCTCTATTACAAAAATAAGATTTCTACTAAGAAATATTATCATCTGGGAAGAACTAAGAATGGTTGAACAAAGCAAGTTAGCAAGCCAAAAAAATAGGCCAAGGATATTTTTAAGCCAATAGCTTGAAGTTTAATATACATATTTTAGTACGGAAATCTAACAGCCTCAGGTATTTTACCCAGATAAAAACTAAGTCCTTTCAATTAATCTGCTTTAAGCCAGAGGCTTATTCATGAACAGCAGCCAGGAACCAGTATGTTCCAAATTCATTCAATGACATGCCTTTGGTCTACATACCTCAGAAGCACTGGAGGCTGACAGTTCTTGGAGTGAGGCTTACAACACTGAACTATGAATTTATTCTAATAGAGCAACAGTATCTATTTATAAGAAAGAAAAAATATTTTTCCCAGCTTCTCTTATTTAATGAGATACAGCAAATACATAGACTTCAAAAAAAGTTGGAGATCTGCCTCTAATGCTGATCTGAAAAGGCATTTCCATTTGGCTAAATGACAAATCATTGGAAATCACCAAGTGCTGTCTAAAATACATTCCTACAATTTTGCAAATACTACAGAACCAAGCCGCTACTGACATAAAAATATTCAAATGAGTCAATATATCAATTTAAACATTAACTTAGAAGTTTTACTGGACTGACAGGTGCTAACAAGTTCTTGATAGGAGACATAACCAGGAGTATTACCAGAATATTAATGATAGTAGTGTGAACTGTTTAAAGAGCTTCTGCATGAGACATCTGAAAAAAAATTACTCATACGTAGATCCTGAATGCTTTTATATAAAGTGTCTGGCCGTATCAGCCACATCTCTTGCAAGAGAGTGAAATCTGTCAGTGGTAGTACTTACGTACAATGAGAATTTTAAAGAACTGAAGAATTTATGCCTTTTGACTGATAATGCCTAACAAATATAAGAACTACCACAAGTCTCAGTGGTTTGTGCTTCTCAGGATCAGTAAGTGTTCTGGATGACTATGTTGTTTAAAAATTCTAGAGTCTATTACTACTTTATCTGGACTTGAAATCGCCAACCCCTGTTAATTCAAAATATGTATTTTACTACAGTGTAAAGGGCTTAGCACGGAAAGTTTATTTTGAATTTTCAACTAACACACCATAATACAACACACCTTTGTAAAATATTAATAAAAAACAATCAGAAGATGTACGGTTAATGTATCAGCTTCTTAAAAGACAAAATAAAGACAATATTATTTGCCAAAGTATTTCTGTTCTAAAAAGGAAATAAAAATAAAAGATGGAGAAAAAACAATCACACAGAAAAGAATATGAAGGAAGATAACAGGATAATGAACTTCTCTTATTTGCTTAGCAGATCTGCTAATAGTTGTTCTTCCATTTAACTGACTGATGAATGGTGGCATGAATCACACATTTGTTTGTCCAGAATCACAGGATTAAGTTATAGTGGAATTAATTTTTTATTTCAAGTCAACTTAGGACTGAAGTGCAAAAAATCATGAAGAAATGATACATGCTACTTTTTAAAGTACCATTACATTTATCTTGATTTTTAAGTAGTTATGGAATGAAAATACAACCAGCAGATATTCAATATACTCACAGCCTAGATAAAAGAAACTTTGCAGAAGTTTATATAAGCATTCTTTACAAGGAAACAGTTACTTACTTTCAGGATTTCTCACTTGCCATTGACGAGAATCTACAGTTAAAGCTTTCCACCGCAGCATTAACAAGGAAAGCTGTATAACAAGAAAAGAAGCATTTCTTTAAATGTATTGAGTTGCACTGGCATAACATGAGGTAGAATGGAAGAGAAATTCAGTTTATTAAGTTGATACAGCAGAAGACAAGAAAGCATCTATTACAGCAGAACACTAGTTCCTTCAAAATTTCCTTACAGTTCCTTACAGTCACTCACAGGGATCAAGAAATATTTCTATTATTTGTTCAAAAGGGGGAAATGAGAAAGAGTCAGAGTTGGCAGTGTTCTGAAGGTCCTTCAGAGGAAGGTTCACATAGGCAAAGAAATGCTTTCTAACGTCATCTCTGAACCATTCCCAAACATAGTATCACTGGGTATCAGGAAGAAGATATTAGCATCTCCCTCTCAAATTCCCTGAGGAAGCTGTAGAGAGGAATCAAGGCACCCCCCAGTTCCTTCCCTACAAAGTAGAGAAGCCCAAAGCCCTCAGCAGTTCCTCACAGGACATGCCTTCCAGTCCTCCCATCAGCTTTGTTGCCCTCCTCTGAATGCACTCAAGGACTTCACAACCTTCTTGAATTGTGGAGCACAGAAATGCACTGAGCACTCCAGGTGAGCCTGCACAGCCCTGACTACAGGGGATAATCCCCTCCCTTGTGGCTGGCAGTGCCATGCTCGAGGCTCCTGGGATGCTGTTTGCCCTCCAGGCTGCCAGGGCACACTGTGGCCTCACCCTGAGCTGCTGTCAACCAGCATCCTCAGATCCCTTCCTGCAGGGCTGCCCAACAGCCACTCCTTTCCTGCTCTTTTTCTTGTTATTAAATGTCATGCCACTGAGGATTGACCAATGTTCTAAGCTAGCTTGATCCCTCTGCAAGGCCTCTGGTCCCTCCAGTTGACACTGGAGGGACCAGAGCACACAGTACCGTCCAGTTTGTAGTCATCAGCCACCTTGCTCATGGTGCATTCCAGCCCTTCATCCAGATCACTGATAAACACGTGGAACAGAGCTGGCCCTAGAGCTGCACCCTGAGGAACACTGCTGGTGGCTGGTCACCAGCCAGATGCAGCCCCAGTCACTGCACCCACTGAGCTCTGCCCTTCAGCCAGGTCTTCACCCAGCACATTGTGAACCTGCTCATCCCACAGCTGCACAGATGTCCAGAAGGATGCTGTGAGCATAACAATGATATTTAAAAGAAGAAATTACATACATGCTGATTAGGAAAAAGTCTAAAAAGGTATTGAAGTTACACCCCCTTCTCCTCCCATTTTGCTGCCTATGTAAATCATTTATCATCTGTATTTTTCAAAGTTAGTGAGAGAAAAATCTTTCTCTTATCTCGATGTCCGGATGAGGAGGGGAGTGATGAACAGCTAAGATGTCCAATAGGATCAAACCCACCGCAGATGCACCTGAGGGAACTGGCAAGTGGACTGGTAAAGCCACTATCCATCATATATGAAAAGTCATGGCAGTGTGGTGAGGATCCCACTGACTGGAAAAGGAGACACACAAACCTTATTATTAAGAAAAGAAAAAGGGAGATCTGGAAACTACAGATTGGTCAGTCTCACCTCTGTGTCCAGCAAGACCATGAAGCAGATCTTCCCTGAAATTCTGCTAAGGTATGTGGAAAATTAAGAGGCAATTGGTGTTAAGCAAGATGACTTTAAGGGCAAATCATGCCTGACAAATGTGGGGCCTCCTTTAACAGAATTACAGCATTGTTGCATAGGGGAAGAACTACTGATGTCATCTATTTGGGAGTTGTGCAGAGCATTTGACACTGTTAAGAACAACATGCTTGTCACTAAACTGGAGAGACACAGATTTGGCAGACAGACCACTCAGTGAGTAAGGATCTGGCTGGATGGTCACACTCAGAAGTGCAGTCAACAGTTCAGCATCCAGGTGGAGATTAGTGATGAGGTGGCATTCCTTAGGCCTTGTTTCTGAGATGGGCACTGTGTAACATCTTTGTAAGGGACATGGACAGTGGGATCAAGGGCACCCTCAGCAAGTTCACTGACAGCACCAGGCTGTGTGGGGCAGTCGACACACTGGAGGGAAGGGATGGCATCCAGACAGGCTGGAGAGCTGCACTAGTATGAAACTTACAAAGTCCAACAAGACCAAATACAAGGTCCTACACCTAGATCAAGGGTACCCCCAGTATCAGTACAGGCTGACTGAGAGCAGCTCTGCCAAGAAATACCATGGGATCCTGGTGGATGAAAAGTTGGACACATGCACTTGCAGTCCAAAAAGCCAACTGTAATCTCTGCATCAAATGCAGCATGGCCAGCAGGTCGGGGGAGGGGATTCTGTCCTCCACTCTGCTCTGGTGAGACCCCACCTTGAGTGCTGCCTCCAGCTTGGGGTCCCCAACATAAGAAGGATGTGAACTTGCCCAGGTAAGTCTGGAGGAGAACCACAGAGATGACTGGCGGGTCGGACCACCTCTCCTATAAACACAGGTGAGGGGAATAGTGGCTGCACAGCCTGGAGAAGGCTCTAGGGAAACCTTACAGGACCTTCCAGTACCTGAATGGGGCCTAAAATAAAGAAGTTTACAAGAGCATGTAGTGATAGGAAAAGGGGAAATGGCCTTTAAGATGAAAGAGGGCAGGTTTAGATTAGATATTAGGAAGAAATTCTTTATTGTATAAGCCCAGAGACACTGGAACAGTAAAGCTGCAGATGCCCTATCCCTAAAACGGCTCCAGGCCAGGTTGGATGGGGCTTCAAGCAACCTGATCTAGTGGAAGGCATCCCTGGTTCTATGCCTGGGCTACAACTAGATCATCTTTAAGGTTCTTTCTAACCCAGGTCATTCTATGATTCTACAGTCTTAACAGAAAATGAAGTATTTTTAAAAACCCACTGTCTTACCTTGGCATCTGATTGTAGCAGTGTCTCTGTTCCTAGAAGCATTAGCTTGCTCTGACACTTGGTAGAAAAGAAATAAAACACAAAGTTTGTTTATTCTTCTCTTTTGTATGAACAAAACACAATTTTTAGAAATTTAAACATAACTTTTTAAATATAGGAATAAAAGAATTTTAACTTGGATCCTTCCATCCTGATACCCTAAACCAGAAGAGCAAATTAAGAGATGTTTTGAAATCATACACAGTGAATTACTCTTAATTAATTAACTTAATTAATCTTAACTCTGAAGGAGAAAAGTAGCAGCTAAACAAAGATGCATCCTGTGAAGAAAAAGGCAAGTTATGAGGAAAAGTACACATGGGAAGGCATTGAACAGATGAAGAACATGAGAAACTGGAAAGAGAGTCATGGACAAGGCTGAACAGAGAAGCTGCTGAGAAGTTAACACACATTCTGCTACTCTTCTGGCTCTCCAAAGAGAGCAATCATATTATAATACATCTTTTTAGTCTTAAGTAATTTAGGGAGTATACTGTACAGTTCAGAAGTGGTCTGATTTTTGGGAGTATACTACATCAGCGCTTATGACTGCAATAGGGTGTACATGAAGTCTGAAATTCAGGCCACCACAAATATCCAGGGCATAAACAGGAGACACCTGCTAAACTCTTTTTTCCTAACTGTCACAAATTTAACCTGCCCCATAACAATGCAGGATGTATTCTTAGCATTCTTAGCAGTTGAACTACTAAGCAGTACTTTGGAAACTCTGCTGTTAATGTCTGCTTACCAGAACACAGTATTGGATTTCTCCCACAAAAACTGTTTGTGAAGACACACAATCATTGGAATATTATACATACCCATATAACTACGGAGCTAATTAAGTAACTATGTTTGCCAAATCATGAGGAGTGCATCCAGGATACAAAATCCAAATAATAAAATATCTAGTTGTTTTCATCAACTTCCAAAAATAACACATCTATATAATATATATAGATTAATATATAATTATTATATTATTAATATATAATAATACTTCCTGTATTATTTTGGGCATGCTGGGAATGAAATAAAAGATATCAAATATTTTCAATTAAATTCAAAATAGTAAACATTCAGATTTACCTTCTAATTTGAAAATTTCTAAGAAAGTTCAGGTCCTCCAATGTGGTGCCAAACAAGAATTCAGAAACTGAGACACAGAATTCGCTGCCACATACAAACTTACCTGAATACTCAACAAGAAATAAAACCCTTAGTAATTTTTAATCAACTTGTGTAAAATTAATGCATTGTGAGTTGTCTGTACTTTCTTCTACTTTAGGTTTTGAAATACTTTTACTTCAGTTTCTGGTATTTTAATGTTTTGAACCGACAACTCAGAACCCAAACAAATATTATGTAAGTACAAAAAAAAAAAAATTGAGTGAGGCAATAAAGACTCTGAAAATATAATTTAGAACACAACTTTTCATCAGATTACAAAGAATCTTAAAGGAAGAACAGTATTCCCTAAGAACTGATACAAGTTTATCTTCTCTGGGAATCCTGTAAATAAAAATACCCTGCCCTAAACTGTTATTTGCTAGCATATTTTACCATGTATCAAAAGAGCCATCATTGTCCTCCTCTGCCTCTCTCTCCAAGACCAAAGGACCTGTGAAATGGAATCCCATCTTTTGTGAGGATAAAGAGAGAAGGGTCTCTGTATGCTGGTACTACCACAGCACAAGTAAATTGTTTGATTTTCCATAATTTTAACATATACTCCCACACTATCTAAACCATAACACCCCACACTAACTAAACTAAAACATCAGCACATTGACACTGCAAGGTATTCTTCACCCCTGACAGCACTTCTACATTGACCTTTCTGAAGATCTTCTTTCCTTTTTATTTGTTTGTTTGTGATTTTTGGTTGGTTGGTTTGGTTTAATAGAAGTGGTGATATTGGAGGGGGTGGGGCCAGCATGTGTTGAATAAAATTATTCTGAAAAGAAAAAGCTTATAATAAACCTAGTCTATCATTTATATTTGCATACCTCTTCCATCTGCTTCCAAATACTTTCACATTC
This sequence comes from Parus major, assembly GCF_001522545.3. NCBI lineage: Eukaryota > Metazoa > Chordata > Aves > Passeriformes > Paridae > Parus > Parus major. The sequence goes on from NC_031799.1 coordinate 20,242,306, forward strand.
ACCCAAGAGTTCTTCCTTGGCATCTACAGGACCAGTTGTGTTAGTGATTTCTGATAAACATTCAGCCTATTAACAAGCAAATAGAACCATTATCATTATCTGCAATAACTGATTAAATCATACCTGCCACTTCAGTTCAACTATGTAACAGAATAAACTCTCTTAATCCAAAGCTTTTACCTAACTCCTTTATAGTTGTAGAAAGCATCCAGCCATTAAGTAAAATCAGCTAACTATATAACTAAGTAAAATTAGAAGACACTAATAATTTACTTCTAAAATTGAATGACAAAGTCCTAAATTTTCATAACGGCTTTGATTATGTGCAATGGCTGCTTTACTCATATAAAACAGTAAGAGAATCTCGCATCTACAAGGCCAGAGTTTACCTCCATGTATCTGCAAAGCTTTGAAACAGTTACTTCTGCTCCGTCAATGAATGTGCTAATATGTTTCTCCTTCACTTGAATTCAGAATATATTTGATTAACAAATCAAGCATCCTGAAGGTTACTAGAAAAATAACAAAAGAACCTGAAAGATATACAGAAAACCAAGAAAAGAGGGCACTGGACAGCAAAAAGAAAAATCAACCCAAATTAAATTAAAAACTTTGAGAAACCGTTGGGTCAGAAAGAAACACATACAAATTCCTAAGCTTAATTCTAGCTTTCTCACTTAAGAGATACCTGAATGAGACCAGCAATTAACAGAGGAAAAATAAGAATGGGCAATATTTTTTTTCCAGGGAAAACAACCAACAGGCTAAATCAGATGCAGGAAGCCTTTAAAAATAACTTAGTGTATCACTAAGCTCACCAAAAACATAGAGATTAAATAGAAACATTAAAAATAGGTAATAAAGAGGAATTGCACTCCTCTGCCTTCTTAATGAAGCACAAATTACTAACTCCATCTTTTGTTTTTTTCAGAACAAAAACACAGCATCAGAGAAAATTATGCTGAAAACCTAATTTAAAAGGAGTGAAATATTCAACTAGAACTTCAAAAATTCAAGTACCTCATTGCAAAGTGGATGAGAAAAGAAAATCAGAACATCTCATTGAATCATGGAATTACACTAGAGAACTCTTATGTAGCCAATCTACTAAGTCTTCCTGGGAAATCTGTTCCATTTAAAGTGGAACATTAGAAAATCTAGGTTACCGTGATCTTAAAAGAACTAATGAGCATAGATTTTGCAAAGGAAAATCATTATCTTCTTGGGAGTCTTGGAATGTCTCCACAATATAAAACAGGACCAGTTCCCATAATTTATTAAGACTTCTGAAATGCCTCCAGCAGACTGCCCAGAAAGAAAAAACTAAGAAATCTTAAGTTTTTTCTCAGACAAAAAATTGCTAACGAGACAAAGAAAGAAGGTCTGGGGGGATAGTGGGGAAGGAGAAGAACAAAAGCATGGGGAGAAAAAGAACCCCATGCTTTGGAAATTTAAAAGGGGTCTTGGAGTGGGATAAAAACCTATTCTGCCCATGTCCCTTACAGCACTATAGTTCAACACCATTAAAGCATTCCATGAATAAAACTCTGAAAGAGAAAGCCAGAAAACCTCCATCACACAAAAATGATTGAATGATTCTGTTGCTGACTTTAAATTTCCAGACCAATTTCATCCAACATTTCAAAATGTACATATTATGAAATATGACAGGGCTCTCACAAGCTAACTGATTTGCAGTCCTTAATGCTGTGCTCTCAATTATCTTACACACTACACACACTGAAGTGTCACTTTCAGATTTTTTTTTGTTAACTTGCAATTTTCCCTATTTCAGTATGGGTAAATTACATTTCTATTTCTACAACATACATGAAAACTGAAGGGTTTTTTGGCATTAATACTAATGTCTTCCCATTTCAACATGTTATTCCTTCTTACCTTACCTAACTAGGTTAAAATTAGGTTAATTAGGTTAAAAATACACACTTCAAGTGTAGGCTCTATGCTAGCCAAGGCTTTATGACAGGATCATAAAATGGGTCAGGGTGGAGTGGATGACAGGAGGTCATCTTGTCCAGCCTCCCTGCTCAAGCAGGGTCATCCCAGAGGCACACAGCACAGGATTGTGTCCAGATGGTGCTTGAGGATCTCCAGAGAGGGATACTCCACATCCTCTCTGGGCAATTTGTTCCTGCTCAGTCACCTGGACAGTAAAGAAGTTCCTCCTCATGTTCAGGTTGAACTTCTTGTGCCTCACTATCTGCCCACTGCCTGTCGTCCTATTGCTCAGAGCCACCGGAAAGAGCCGGAATCCATTGTCTTGGCACTATCGCTTCACAACTCACACAGATTAAGAGAGCGAATAGCGTCATGTGATCAAGCACAAAACGACCAACTGAGGGAAGGCGGTGAGGGGAAACTGACACCACGTTTGTGAAAGAGCCAATAAAGCAGTAGAAGCACAATAATCGGTAGGGTACAAATAACACTGCAAAAGCGGTGAGACAGAGAGCTCCCGCGCCCCCGATACGAACCCCAGCAGCACAACGGCGGGAGGACGTGAGGCGGGACATCTCCACTCATAAGCGAGGGATGAACGTCACCCCATTCCCAGCCAGGAAGCCAACGCCCTCCCTGCAAAGCAGCCCCGCGTGCCCGATGGCCGAGAGCACCTCCCGACCCAGCGATGTCGGAGCGCCGGGATCCCCCAAGCGCCGGGAACCGCCCGGGACTCTCCCGCCACCCTTCCCGCCCGTTACTACCATGGCTGCCGCTTCGCGCCTTTCCCGCCGCGGAGCTCACGTGATCTCAGAGCGCCCGGCGCGGCGAAGTGACGTCAGTACCATGGCGTCCCCCGAGCTCGAGCGCAAGCGAAAGCTACCGGTGGCGGGCGGCGGGGATCCGGCGGCATCGGACGAGGAGGATGAGGAGGAGCGTTGGGTCGGGCCGCTCCCGGGGGAGGCCGCGCAGGCGAAGAAGAGGAGAGGTAAGTGAAGGAGCGGAGCTCTGGCCGAGCTGGGGTCGAGGCGGTGAGATCGCCTCTAGGCCCCGCCGGACGGTAGCGGCCCCGGGGTGAGAGCAGCTGTCGGGAGCCCGTGTCCTGAAGCTGTCTCGTATGTGGAATGAGTAAGCTGGGGGTACCTATGGAACCTCTGGGTGCGGAATTAAAGGGTGAGGGTACCAGGTACTGAGAAAGTTGTGGTCGTTCAGTTTTGAGAAGAGAAAGTTACGTGGAGGCCTCATAGCAATCTTCCAGTATTTAAGGTGCTTACAACAAAGCTGGGGACGGACTCTTAGACGGGAACTGTAGTGACGGGACCTGCACCAAGAGTAATTGGTTGAAAGAGGGGAAATTCAGGTTAGGTGTAAGTAATTCTTTCTGTGAGGTACTGGCACAGGTTGCCCAGTGATTTTTTGAGCGCTCTAACCTTGGTAGTGTTCCAAGCCAGGTTGAATAAAGCTTTGAGCAACTTGGTCTAGTAGGAGGGGGCTTGCGACTAGATGGTATTAGAGGCTGATTCTAGCCCCTGAATATGCTATGATTCTAAGACTTGCTTCCTCTGGAGAACATTTTCAGGCTAAGAAATGTTGCTGTGTAGTCTGAAGCTGTTGAGAAAAACGAGGTTCACATTTTATTATATGAAATTTTGAAAGTTTAATAGATAATTAGGAAATAGAAATAAGACAAAATGAACAAATACGGCCGGGTGTCTCAGCATTCAGCCAAGAGCATCCCGTACTAACAAAGGATTGTCCCTTAAATATACAAATCTCTTGCATATTCACAAATGCTTATGTATTATTCAAACATTTCTTTAGTTTTAGATGTTCTTTTGTTTAGCTTCCCCCCCCCCTTCCCCAGTAGATCAATCTTGGCTCCATTGAGTTTCACGCTCCCCGGTAACAGAGGTTCAATTAATTAATTCGTTGTTTGGAGCTCAGGTCACTGCTGTCTTCATCTGGATAAGATAATCTAAGAATGCAGTGGAGGGTTTCTGACTATCTTTTCAGTCTCTGGGTTATATGAACAAAAGTAGTTTTTATTTTAACACAATGATACAGCTTAACACATGATATGTATATGTTGTTGTGAGGTGGCCCCCACACAGGGAGACAAAGATTTCGTTTCAGATAAGCATTGTTAAAGTGAGAGGTGTAGCTGTAAGCCCGGTTAGTGTGAATTCTAAAACCTCTGCCTCAGGGTATGTGTTCTGTGAGCCCTGAAAGAGTTGCCCCACCCCAGACCCCTCATGGGGTGGCAGCCCAGGGAGTTCTGATTGGGTTTGAACCCCTGGGGCTTCTCCCTTGCAATGTTCCTAGTGGTCCCTAGCATTGAACTCCACTCTATTTCTGTCCCTCTAAACCCATCTCCTTGCCTTTGTTCGGAGCTCTCTGTCTCTGGATCTTTTTGTTCCCATGCTGAATAAATAGTTTCCTGAGCAGAAGCCAGTCTGGTTGGTGTCCCATGCTGGTAACTGTAGCTTCTCTGGACTTCATCCTGTGGCTGCAGAACGCAATATATTATACTACTATTTTTGAGTTTTATCAATAACAAAAATAAAAGAAACTATATTAATACAGCAAAGTTTTCTAACATTATACATATAACATTCATTTTAATATTTGCTAAAAGCCAATAATATAATATGTATCTATAACACTGTGCTATTTATGGATGTGGAGTTAATCCATCTTTCAGACCACTAGCCTAAACTGGAGCAACAGTAAAAGCTTCTAGGCTGTATTTTGGCATGTGGTATTGATGTGTGCAGCAGCTCCCAGCTCTGTGGACATCACTTTAAGTTTTCTTTAAGTAAAGAAAACAAAGTTCAGCAGATGTTAACTTGCAAGTTCAGTGAAAAATACCATTGTACAGGTATTAACGAGGAGGGTCTAAAGATCGGAAACAAAACTCAAAATCACATTATTTTAGGTCAGCCAGTTAAACAATGAAATAGGTGGGTACCAGCACTTAGAATTTACACTACTGGACCTGTGTGGGACCACAAATCTTATAAAAACAACATGTGGATACATGCGGTTGTTATAGATACATATTATATTGTTGGCTTTTCACAAATATTAAAAGGAATGTTATGTGTATAAGAATGAGAAATTTTGTTGTATTAATATAGTTTTCTTTATTTCTGTTATTGATGAAACTTAGAAATAGTAGTATAATACATATATGTTAGGCTATGGCATAGTATTAAAATAAAAACTGCTTTTGTTTGTATAACCCAAAGACTGAGAAAAAAAAAATAGCTAGAGAACTCCTGCATTTGTAAACTATATTATGCAGATGAAGACAGCAGTGACCAGAGCTCTGGGGGAGGAATTTATTGCATTCCTGGTATCAGAGAATGTAAATCTCGATGGTGCCAAGAAGATTGATGTACTGGGAAGGGGGCAAGAGAAAACTAAACAGAAGAACACCAAAGATCCTAAGAAGAATGTATGAATATGGATGAGAGTGTGTGAATATGTATGAGAATTTATGGATATGTAGTAGGGTTCTGTTTTTAAGGGACAATCCTTTGTCAGTAAGGGCTGCTCTCTTGGCTGAATGCAGAGACACCCGGCCGTATCTGTATACTTTATTTTTTTCTCCTAATTGTCTTTTTTATTAAACTTTTAAATTCTATAAAATTATATGAACCTCATTTTTCACATGGTTTTAGAATGAAATGAGGTTCAGATGACCACCTGTTTTCTGACATTAACCTAAAAACTTAGTTGACTTTGATTTTTTGGAGACAATAAGACAGTTAGGGTAGCAGTTGCTTTAAAAGGGAAGAGCAATGTGAGTTAAAGCAGCATTCAAGTGTCTTTAGTCTGTGGAAAATGTGTAAGTCTGAGTGCAAAGCCAGAGCTAAAAACATATAATTAAAACACATAATTAAGCACCTTTAATTATGTTTGCACAAAATTCTGCATATTTTTGATTAAAGTATGAGTAAGCAATATAAGGATAAGTGAAAGAGAGCAAAATATAGATGCAACTTCATGGGAAAAAAAATATCTGATTTTTCTTTTTATTCTGTGTAGTTCTTGAATTTGAACACGTTTATCTTGAAAATCTACCATCGGCTTCAATGTATGAACGCAGTTACATGCACAGAGATGTTATTACACATGTAGCATGTACAAAGTAAGTATTTTTGTTTTCCATTCTGTTTCTTTGTCTGGGGGGGTATTTTTGTGTATGCTACCAAGTTTTCATTGTAGAAGTTATGTAACGGAAAGTTACGGTGTCCTGAGGTGGTTTTAAAGGGTGGTTGGTTTTTTTTTTAAAAACGAAATGTCTTAGCTAGAAGCAAGATATAAGTTGTTTTTGTAGGCCAAAGGAGGGTCTTTAAATCCTTGTTAAAATATGCAGGAAATACAATAATAAGATTGATTTACTCTCTCTGAAAAAAATACAATTTATCAGAACTGCAGAAATCACACACGCGCACACATAGTAACTACCATAAAACCAGACTTAAAATAGGAGTTATTTTTGCATATTCAAAAAGGGTAGTGTTATATATATTTCTTCAGTTTGAGCTATGACTTTCCATAGATTAATCCAGAATGCACTAAAATACCTGTTTTATTTTTCCAGGAATTACACTTCCTATTTAGATAGACTGTCACAGTAATTTCTTGAAATTCATTCTCTGCACTGTGTTAGTTTTAGTGCAAATTACTGTCCAGTGGGAAGATGTATAATGTGTGCATCTGTTTTCTTGGTTTCATTTTTCTTTGTAATTGTAGGACAGATTTTATCATAACAGCCAGTCATGACGGACATGTAAAATTCTGGAAGAAAATAGAAGAAGGGATTGAGTTTGTTAAACACTTCCGAAGTCACTTGGGTGAGAACTTGCTCTTTCTTATCTAATGGACTTCACTTTTTCCTCTCCCTTGCTCTTTGTTTGAAGAGAGAGTGCTAATAGAGAGAGACTCTGGGGTTCCTTTAGTGCAGTCAGAGGTTAAATGATATCGACCAATAATCTTCCTACTATTCCTCTGTCATGGTTGCTCCCAGGCTCTAGTAGGGATAGGATGAAAATGAAACATGTGGGACTCTGTCTCCACAGGTTCCCTACAGACTTTGCATTGCCTTGTGCCCTGCTTGTGGGGACAATATCTGGGACATAAGTGAACAAAAAACACAGCAGTGTTCATAAAAGCCAGAGAAGTTTAAAAATATGTTGCTTTAAATAAGGGTACCTCAGCTTTTTTTTTTCCCCTTACAGAGTGGAAAAAAACCCAGTTATTTTCAACTGGAATTACTGTAACTGTAGAGTAAATTCTGCATTATTGTTCTAATTATCAGATGAATTGCAATTAAAAGAAACTTTAACCCAATTTTCTGAGCTAATGATGAGTACACAAAGCTTTTCAACACTATGCTAAGCATTAAATAGTCTGGACACAAAATGTTGTTCTCAATGATATTAAAAATGATATTGATACACAGAATGTATGGTAAGAAAAATAATAATAAGTAGTATAAGTACAGTTGCTTTTTAGAGTTTGCAAGAAATATTAATCTGTTTTTTATCTTAACTATGACCTTTTTATTATATATAGAAGCAAAATATGAGAACAAAACCTATCATGTAAAAATCAGCATTGTGAGAACTTCATGTAAGGCTCAACTGCAGAGTAGTTTTGAGTGTCGTGGGTTGTAATAGTCAGTAGTGTTCTGCTTTTACCCTGTTGAGAGATGCAAGCTGAGGAGCACATGATGTTTACCCAATGCTCTCAATTTTCTAAAATCAAAATTTTAAACTGAACTTACTGCCATTTTAATCTTTTACTATGTTTTTGATAAATTGTTCATTATCACATATCTGGGTCTAAACACTGATAGGCTGTAAAGTGTTGTTCTGTGAATTTTATTTTTTTAAATAATATTTTATTGAAGTCAGGTAGAGTTTTAAATGGAAAAGGTGACAAAACAGTTGGGAAACAGGTTTAAACCTCTGTAGGTTTTCCCTGTATAATACTGCAGTGAAGGATGTTCTTTCCTGTTTATTAATAGTATCTTAACTTGATACACAGGTGTTATTGAGAGTATTGCTGTTAGTTCAGAGGGGGCATTATTCTGTTCAGTTGGAGATGACAAAGCAATGAAGGTGTTTGATGTAGTCAACTTCGACATGATCAACATGCTGAAACTTGGGTAAGTTACTTACTTCTCTTACTTCTTACTTTTTTGTTCGTTTGAGATTATCAGTGGGGGATGTTTTGCCAAAAGATAAGTCAGTAATTTGGGGTTCTTGAGTTCTTCCTCTTCCTCCATGCTCCAATCAGATCAAGTTTAGTAAATTGAATTGTCTGAAATGAATCCAGTGGCTGAAGACTGTCTCACTGAATAGAAAAATTACAACTGCAGCAGTAAAGAGAGGAGTAGGAAAGGATTATTATGCACAAAGATGTAGGGTTTCTTCAAATATTTAGCTAGGCATTTCTGTTGTTCGGAACTGAATTTAAAAATTTCAGTTTATCAGTAGTTCCATTAGAGAAAGGGTTTGGCCTGTCTGTGTTGTCTCATATGTTGTCATAGGGATACAATCACTTTTTTCTGCTGGAAGCAATATTGTTATTTTCTTTAGTCTTGTAGCATTTCTGTAGTTAAACACTATGTTGCTAAAGGATCTGGAAGAGACAGGAATGGATGTTACTGGAATAGTAACAATACCAGAAAAAACCAAGCCCTACACTGTTAAAAGGTGGATTTGAAGGGCTGAAGGATCAATGATTCTGCATCAAGAACAAGATAAATACTGATTTCTCCACAAGCCTTTTATTATTGGGAAACATATTCTTCATAGTTTATGATGTATTGGTTAATTTTGAAACGGAATAGGAGTATAAAATCAGGGAAAAAAGCTTTTATGTAGGGACATCTTATAAAAGCATATGTCATCTGCTTTGTTTGTTACAGTTTTAGTATCATCCTCCAAATAATGTACTTCACTGATAGGAGCAGATTTCCTCTTGGCTGTCCTGGAAAAATTCCAATTATGCTTAATCTTCTTGGTTTTGCTCTTATTTTTGACATAGCAGCATAACATGTACTATTACTGCATATTAGTACAATTACTTTTTTGTAATTACTGCAATTATAATTTTTCAATTACTTTTTTTGTAATTACAATTTACTACAATTAGTAAAATTATAGAAAAAAGAAAATAATATTCAAAAAAAAACCACGCCTGATCTTCAGAGCTTTCTAGTTCTAACTAATATATACACCATGGCTCTGTGCAAATCCCTATGCTTTATGCTTCCATCCATGATCTGGAGAAGATTGGCTATTTCTGCTGAGACTTCATATTTATTTATTTGTTCCTGTTCTTTCTAATGAACCTGAGATGAAGTATTTGTTTGTGTTTACTGACAGACCTTGAAAATCCAAATTATTGGTGTCTGTCATAATGTCAAAATATCAGTCCATTAGCATCTGTTAGTTTGATTTGCAAAAGGATACTAAACATGAGTTTGCTATGGAGATTGTATCATTTTTTTGATGTTTGCCATTTGAGTTGTAGTTTTCAGAATCTTTGCTTACAGACTTTAAAACAGATATAACTTATGTTATTGACTATATCTCTGACTTGTTTTATTTGTAGATTATGCTTTTGCAAGTAGCAAATAAGTTCCTTCTTAAATGCACTCACAACCCTTATTGAATATAGGGGGATTGTCTTAACTTTGTTTATATCACTTCTTAGAGATTTTGTGGTTTTGTGGGTTTTTTTCTGGCAAGATCTAGTTGAACTTTTCCATAAGTGTATGGCAGAGGTGCAGTTGTCTTTATTTCTACAGTCACTACTCACTTAACAGATGGAGAAATGGTATTGACTCATAAGTTGAGTACTATTTATTAATGCCACTAGGGCTTTTTATCTGGATTTCTGTCCAAACTCTTTCTTTTGACCCACTTTCTACTTTGGCTATCACAGCCTCTTTACAAAACAGTATGGAAGGAACAGAAATCGGTAGTCATCCACTGAAGTGATGTTTCTTGGTAAAGCTTGTCTACAATATGCTGAATATTAGCAAGATATGTAGCCAAACTAGTAAATAAAGTATTAGCCAAACTAGTAAATAAAGTTTAAAATTTGCTTCTGATGTTTGATGTTTATAGTATAACTTGACTCTTAGCTAATTAAAATCAGTTCTTACTTATTTTTTATTTTGTTTTTCCTTTCTACTCTTTGTTGCAGCTACCACCCTGGCCAGTGTGAATGGGTATATTGCCCTGGAGATGCCATATCTTCTGTTGCAACATCTGAGAAAAGTACAGGAAAAATATTCATATATGATGGACGAGGAAATAACCAGCCACTTCATGTTTTTGATAAACTCCATATGTCCCCACTTACTCAGATACGCCTGAACCCTGTCTACAAAGTAGTTGTGTCTTCTGACAAGTCCGGAATGATTGAGTACTGGACTGGTACTCCTCATGAATATAAATTTCCCAAAAACGTGAACTGGGAGTATAAAACGGATACCGATCTATATGAATTTGCTAAATGCAAAGCTTACCCATCCAGTATAAGTTTTTCACCTGATGGCAAGAAAATGGCCACTCTTGGGTCCGACAGAAAAGTCAGAATTTTTCGTTTTCTGACAGGAAAACTCATGAGAGTCTTCGATGAATCTCTGAGTGTGAGTTTGGCTTGTTTCTTCTTCTTTGAAATGTTTTCTCTACTTACTAGATTTTTTTTTGCCAGCACATTCACCTAAGCTATCATTTATTTCTAAAGGCGAGCTTTCTTCTTAAATTTTTCTTGCGAAAATTAATTCTTACTGGTGATGTTACTTAAATAGTGAAACACAGTTGTTGATTTTCATTTGTGTTTTCATGTTGCTAGATTACATTTTACTAGAAAGCATTTGTGGAAGATGGTGGGAAATGCCCATTACAAGTAACATCATAATAAATGAGTTAAAATTTGTCATCTTCTAAGGAATTTGATGGACAACTGCGCATTTTGTGTGCTTAAGCCTAGTCCTACAACATGCCTATGGTTTTATTAAAATCAAGGAAGTATTTACTTAAATCCTTCAGTTGAGTTCAGTGGCGTAATCTCACTTGATTTCAGTACTTTTTAATCATGTGAATCAGAGTTTTTTTGGATAAAAAGTTTTAAACATGTTAATGTAGTAGTGCTGGGGTTTGTTTTGTAGATGTTTACTGAACTTCAGCAGATGAGACAACAACTGCCTGACATGGAGTTTGGCCGGCGTATGGCAGTTGAGCGTGAGCTGGAGAAAGTGGATGCAGTAAGATTAATTAATATCATTTTTGATGAAACTGGACACTTCGTTCTCTATGGAACAATGTTGGGCATTAAGGTCATAAATGTAGAGACTAACAGGTAAGTTCCAGTGACACATAAATTTCTCTTTTAAAGTCTTTATTCAGTCAAATTTAGAGCATACTTAAAACTTGATATGACTGTGGAGGTGTCTGATCTTTTTGTGTTGTTATTTGAGAGCCTTACATTACACTGTAGAGAAGGTACTTCCATTCTCTGTCAAGAGTCACTGCAGATTAGAGCTTAGGCAAATGAGAAAACATGACGAGCACATGTGTATTGAAAATGTGTAATTAATCAATTAATGTTTGGCTAACAGGATGGGATAATGTAAAGTAAAGGTGGATCATTTAATTGGGATTTAATTGCATAAGGAGGCTGACTGGCAAATTAAGGTAGCGAGTTTAAATAGAGAAACATCTTAAAAATGGGTAGTAGGTCATGATTCTGAGAGGATTTTGAAATTTTGCTCTGAGTAGAATAGTCAGAAAGGAGAGATTAACTGTGAACAGCTGAACATTACACCTCTTTACGTCTTGTACTTCAGGTGTATTCGTATCTTGGGAAAACAAGAGAACATCAGAATGATGCAACTGGCTTTGTTCCAAGGAGTAGCAAAGAAACATCGTGCGGCAATTACTATTGAGATGAAGGCATCTGAAAATCCTGTTCTCCAGAATATTCAGGCAGATCCAACAGTAATCTGCACAGCTTTTAAAAAAAACAGGTTTTACATGGTGTGTGTGCTTTCTATTTAAATAGCTCCATTCTTGTATCGATTTCTCTACATTATTTTTTATTTTTCTTTTTGCATCTTTCTAGTGCTTTTTGTAGCTGCAAATGAAGCTTTTAAAAAGGATTTTCTTTATATTGCAAGTATATTTAGAATTTTTATCTTGAACTATATACATTAACTGGAAACAGCTGTAATTTTTTCATAAATTTTTATTCCCTCAAGAAGATGATATCCTTTTGTTCTTGTTGAAAAAAAACAAGATCATCTAAAAAGCTAACCGGATTTTATAAAGAAACAATAAGTGACGGTATGCATAAAAAAATACAATAGAAAAAAAATTGAGACTAGAATCAGGACTTAGTAACACTAAAGATATTATAGGTAACCAAGAAAGAGGAAGTCATCATCCTGTTCACAGTTAGGTTTTTAGGTGAGGTGAAACCGAACAGTTTCAGAATGGTTAGTAGCTGATGTGAGAGATCATAACTGTACAGGTTAGAGATTGGTCTTTCTGTTATGCCTTAAATTTGCTGAGTTTCTACGGTTTTATATTAATGCAGTTTTGGATTAAGAGAATTAATTTTAACTTTGTAGCACAGCTGTAGAGCACAAATAATCCTTTTGGCATAGAACCTGCCAATTTTATCTGAGTATAGCAGAACAAGCTGATAATTCTCTGCCTCATTTTAAAGGAAAGGTGCTGAACTAGTCCACACTCCTGTTGTAAAGCGGAAAGTTTAAAGATAACAAATCATTAAAAGTTACTTGGATTTGCATGTAGTTTTACTGGAATTTTTGACAGTGGAAATGCTGGTATAACAAAACACAGCAGTAAAAGGATAGACTATCTATGAATTGTCTTTGTACATTTCAAACTGAACTGAGTGTTCAGCAGGTTGAATAATTACATTGATGTGTTGTGTCCAGAGCAGTGTGTATATTAAGAGGAATATTATATTTAAAAGGAAAAAGCAGTTAACCTTCTGTTCTTTTGTGCTTCAGTTTACTAAACGTGAACCAGAAGACACAAAGAGTGCAGATTCTGACAGAGATGTATTTAATGAGAAGCCTTCTAAAGAAGAGGTCATGGCAGCCACTCAGGCAGAAGGTCCCAAAAGAGTGTCAGACAGTGCCATCATCCACACAAGCATGGGAGATATTCATGTCAAGCTTTTTCCTGTTGAGTATGTACTTGCTGTTTTTTCTCTTGTTTTGGTTTTGTTGCTTTCCTCTCTCCCTTGTGGTTGCAGTATCCAAGATTATCTCATGTTTGAGAAAATAATTTTCTTTCCCTTTTTCTACTGTGTTTGTTCCCTGACAGTTTCTTAATATGCCAAGGTAGATATGTGACTCCTAACAAAAAAAATAAAGTAGGGTAAAAATAGGTAAAAATAATTGTTTGGGGTACAGGAGTTTTTGAAATTGTCTTTGGGTTTATTTAGCTGTTGGTTCGGGGAGGATATTTTCTCAACTTTCATTCTTGTACAGGGCTTTTCTGTGTAAGCTCTGTATTGTAAGGGAATGCTGTTTGCATAGATCTTGAGAAAGAATGATGATGTTGGCAGCAGTAGTAGGTTTGGCAGCAGGTCTGTGCAAGCTAGAATAGTAGTTGCAACTTCCAAACGTGGCCAGTGTACTACATATTGTTACTGCAGCTCCTTTAAAAGCAATATAACATTTATATGTTATAATTACCAGGATATAATACTAGTGTTGTGTATATCCAAAACCAGGCATAGAATTGAAAAGTTGTATGTGTGACAATTGCTAAAATCAGTGTGTCATCCTCTCTCCTTTGTGATGCAAAAATTGCAAATATTCTGTTATTTAACAGGAAATTTATATAATATTTTGCTACACATAGAAACCTAAATTATGTGGATGTACTCCATGCTTCCCCAAAACAAATTCATGTTAGGTCATAAGCACAGGTAAGGCAATCTTACTTCTACCCTCTAGGGCTACCAGTCTTTTACTGCAGTAAAGATCTTCGCCAGTGTTTCCTTACATCAGGCTCTAGTTTCTGGAATTCATAATTATGGCATATGGGTTGCAGTAATGGTACAGCTCTGGCCAGTGAGTGACAGGCCAAGCTACATTAATTCTACTTTTTTTCTTAATTGTCCTGCTGATGGGTCATATCTGCATGCACAGTATTGCAAGGTGCAATGTTCTGTATGCAGTTTAAAACACATCATTACTAGAGTTGGTTGCTCTTAGGTTTGTTGTTTCTTATTGTAGTATTTTCTCCCAGCTGAGCTTTAAAGTCTCTTTAGTGTGATTAAAACTTTTAAAGTAGAGCAAATAAGATATATATAAAAGGGCTCTCTATGCCCTTGAATTCTTCAGTCTTTTCAGAAATAAAGTTGTGAATAACTATACTGCTCAGCAAGAACAGGGACTATAATCTCATCTGTTCCATTAGTTATCCCATTGGTGCTCTTTTTCACAACATAGCTTTCTAAGCTATCTTGTCACTTGTCATTAAAACCCAAGCTAATGTTCCTTTTCACAGTTAGAGTAACTCTACAGCTACGGACTTAACTTGGCCATTTTCTCCTTATTGGGAAAATGTGTGATTGTGTAAACCTGTCAATGTAGATTTTCTCTGGCTGCTAATAATTTTTATAATAGCTGAAGAGCTGTCATAAAAAAGTTTCACTTTGTTAGTAACTCCCAGAAGTAAAGAATCAAATCACAAAGGTGAAGTGGTTGGCCCTTTATATTCCATCAAGAATAAGATTCCATGTCTTTACCAAACAATGTTGGTGAGTAGTGTCAAAGAATAACTGACTCTACTGACTGCAAGTTCTGTAGTAATAAAACATTTTAATTTTACATCTTGCATGCGACACTCAATACCTTTGCATGTATATCTTAAAACAAGTGTAGAGGCAAAAGAGTGAACAACTTTCTGCTTATGGGGCAAACATAGTTCATCTACAAAATGAGTGGTGTAGATAGGAAGCTGGGGAAGCTGTAGTCAGTGGTGCCTTGAGGAGACAGGTTGGGTTTGTAGCTCTCATGGTTTAACCCCAGCCAGCAGTTAAGTCCCCCAGACCCACTCACTCACATCTCCCTTGGTGGAGTGGGAAAGCACTGGAAGAGTAAGAGTGATAACACTTGCAAGTTGAGGTACAGACAGGGAAAGCAAAGGCATAGGGAAAAGAATAGGGAAAGCAAAAGGCATGCACCCTAGCAAAGAAAAAACAAGGAACATGGACAGGCAGATGTTTCACTGTCTCCAAGAAAACGTGTCTCCATCACATGGAATGGGTATATGAGAAGGCAAATCACCGTTACTCTCTGTGTCCCCTGCTTTTTCCCTCAGCTTTTACATGCTGCACATGATTCCATATGTGCAGTTGAGCATCCCTGTGGTCAGCTGGGTTTAGCTGTCACAGCTGAGTCTCCTCTCAACTCCTACAGCCCCAGCCACCTCACTGGTGGGGTGGGATGAGTGGAAAAGGCCTTGACAGAGCATGAGCCCTGCTCAGCAACAGCTAAAACATCCCTGTGCCACAAACATGGCTACTGTCTTTCTGTGTAATCATGCACCTTTGTACTTCACAAGCCTTTTGCTTTCAGCTCTGGGTTTGAGGAGGTGGAGTTTTTTGTTTTTTTTCCTTTTTTGGTGAAGTCCCTTCCTACAGAGTCCTGAAACACTGCACAGCATGGCAGGATCTTACTCCCAGCTGAAATCTTTGTGGCCTTGTCACCAGACAAATACTGTAGCCTGTGTTTTCTGTTGTGATTTTAGGTGCCCCAAAACAGTGGAAAACTTCTGTGTGCACAGCAGGAATGGTTACTACAATGGACACATAATTCACCGTATCATCAAGGTAAACTGCAATATGTTAATATTTGTTAATTCACATATTGTACTCTGGTGGTCAGTCCTCTGCTAAGACTTCCATTTCCCTTTTGCACACAGGATTGTCAGAGTGGCTTCAGAGTTCCTTGTAAATTCTGAACAACTCTGATATTCTAAGCAGCTTTAGCACTTACTGAAGTTGTAATAGTTGTTCTGCAACTGGTAAGATAGCAAAAAACTGGAAATTGAAAGATGAGTTCAGCTATCCTGCTTGAATTAAAACTTTGCTGCATGTCAGAAGGCCTTTCTTCTAAGGCTTCTCATTTCTGTCACACCAGAATGAAGTGATAGAGCCTAAGAATTTGCAAAAGGTAGAGACAGTCAGGTTTCTGTCTTTCTCTAGCAGGAATAGTGAGTAACCTTGCTTCTTCACAAGTACTTGTTAGACACTTAAAAAAACCTTAAGTGCTTTCTCTCTTACACACAGCATTTTAACACATTTTGTTGAAAGGTTTGGAGTTAAGTTTGAAAAAATGTCACCTAGCATATAACACTTCTGGTTATGTATTCTATGCAATAATGTGATAACATAATTTCTCTGCAGGGTTTCATGATTCAGACTGGTGACCCAACTGGTACAGGAATGGGAGGTGAAAGTATTTGGGGAGGAGAATTTGAAGACGAGTTCCATTCAACTTTACGACATGACAGACCATACACACTCAGCATGGCTAATGCCGGACCAAATACCAATGGATCCCAGTTTTTTATAACAGTAGTGCCAACTGTAAGTAATACTAAAATCTCAATTTAAGGCCTGAGAGGCTACCTAGATAGTAAAAAATCAAGTTTTTTTTCTCATGGAAAAAGAAGCACATTAGTACTTACTTTACAAATAAATGATGCACATAATGTGTAGTGTGTGGGCGTCACTGAAACTGACTGTCCTTTATGAGATAGAAATACTTTTCCATCACTTGTGATCAAGAGGCCTTATGCTTTTAAATGGAATGAGGGTGGTATATAATTCCTAGGCATGTTTGCAATTATGTATTACTAGAGTATCTTATGTTAATAGTAGTGGTTTAAACTCGATGGAAACCTAGGTATTGCTTAGATTGTTTGGGGTTTGGATATGGTGCCAGGATGTCTGTCTAATATTGCCTAATTGTAGCTATACAAAGAAGCCAGTGTTCAGGTTTGAAAATTTCATTTGATCTGTGTCTAAGTTCAGAGCCAACAATAGAAATTTTGGAATCTAAGACAATAAAAACCAAATCCTTAAAAGTAACACTTAAAAACACTGCATTCTTATAGCACTCCAAAGTAATGTAAAAAAAACACCCATCTACCACAGTTCTAAGGTTTATTAAGTTGTATGAGGGCCTGTATTCAAATTGGGCATACTATATGAGTATTGAATTGGGTAGCATTCTGTACTGGCACTTAAAATTCCTCTGTGAAAAATACCATGAAATAGAGAGACTGAAACAACATTTATGTGAATTGAGAGCACACTTCAAAATAAACTATACAATGCTCCTGCACTGGTAGAATGTGACCTCTGTAGTACTTTTATGAAATCAATTGAAAAGGTAAGTTCAAATGCACATGAATATGTTAGCTGCATTTTAGTATTTACTTGCATACTGATATTTACAGGGTGTTAGGTTCCATAGTCTGGACATACAAAATGTATCCATGTACACTTACTCTCTTTTTGGTTTGGTATCTAACCTACATGCTGCTATTTTATGCTTAAATATGATTTTCTTTTTCTCCTTCTGTGCTCTCAAACAGCCGTGGCTTGACAACAAGCACAGCGTGTTTGGACGGGTGACTAAAGGAATGGAAGTTGTTCAGAGAATCTCAAATGTCAAAGTCAATCCCAAAACTGACAAACCCTATGAGGATATCAGCATCATTAATATAACAGTGAAGTAAGGCAGGGGTGACTTTGTGATGCTTGTATCCCCATTTGCCTTGTTTATGTTGCATATTAAATTCTGCACCTTTAAGAATGGCTCTGAGAGCGAAGGGGGGAAGAAGAAGCCGCAGTTTGTGTTGAGGACAAACATCACTGCCCCACATCCTGCTCCTGGACTGTGGTGTCTGCAGCATGGACAGACAGTGGCACAGAGCTCTCCTTGGCTGTTTGTTTTTTAGCTAGCCGAGGCAGGGAAGTTCCCCAGACTGCTTTTTCTTTGGATCTGTTCAAACCTGCTCTGGACTGAACACCCAGCCAAACCCTGGGAGCTCACACCTGTGGCCCACCGGGGCCTGGGCCTCGGCACTTTCCAGTGCCGAAGGGACTGATAAGAGACTTTAGTGAGCCAAGCTACACCCCATGAAAAGGACTTTTTTTCTGGATTTGGCATCTCACTGAACAGGGAGAGGTTTTATTGTTTAATATTATTCAATTTCTGTTAAATACTTTTTTACACTTTTCTCTGTGGAGATCGTTTTCCGGAACATGTTGGGGATGGGGCTGCTTGAATTTGTTTTTGGTTGGGACCCTCATTTGGAGATTCTCTCCCAAATTTGCCCTAAACCAGGACAGCATTGAAGGTTGCAGCTTAAGCAGAAACAAACCTTTTTTTCTAGGAACAAAAAACATTTTTGATAATTCCTAGATACAGAAAATACCAGGAAAGAGCAATCACCAGTTCTACTATTTTTAATGTACCTAAAGTGCCCTAATTCTGTATTTCTGGTAACTTTGTATTTTAAAGTAAAGACATCTACATGCTTCTTAGAAAGTCTACTGTCTTTCTTGCATCTCTTCTATGCAAAATTAAAGATAAAAACTTCCACCATTTCCCATTATAGTGTTTGTAACTTTTTCATGTTTATTTGCATCTTTCCTATTTAATTAAATTAATCTCACAGTACTGAAATCTCTGACAAAGGTCAGAAATACTAAGTTGAGTGAATTTCTCAATCCTTTGTACCTGTATTAAAAATTAGATTAAGTTATGGTACTGTTTGCTATGAAAAGCAAACAATGTCATCTACCTCTGTTCTTTAAAAGTAGTTGTGTATGTGTTTTCTCTGTCCAAGAGCAATGATCAACTCTTAAAATGTCCAATGTGTATAAAGTCCTTTGCAATTTGTTTGTTTTTTTCCGTGATTTTTTTCTTTCAGTGTTTACTTTCTCTTTGTTTTAGCCTAATGAAGTCTTCTCTGGCTTCATTTTTAGCCAAAGTCCTACCATCATTACTGCTTCTACTGAAATACTTAATTTATTTTAAACTACGATAATCATCTGAACTAAGCTTTGCATCATCTGTTTCTGATGGAGTTATAGAATAGAATCAAAGCATTATTAAGGCTGAAAAAAACCTGCTAAGGTCAATTAAGTCAAACATTAACCTAGCAACACCGCAAACTTCGCCATTAAACCATGTTCCCAGGTAACACATCCACGTGTGTTTTGAACACTTCCAGGAATGGTGACTCCACTGCTTCTCTGGGCACTCTTCCAAAATCTGACCCCATTTTGGTGATAAAATTTTTCCAAATGT
This sequence comes from Parus major, assembly GCF_001522545.3. NCBI lineage: Eukaryota > Metazoa > Chordata > Aves > Passeriformes > Paridae > Parus > Parus major. The sequence goes on from NC_031799.1 coordinate 20,261,669, forward strand.
CCAATGGTAATCTGAGGCCATTTTCTTATGTCCTGTCATTAGTTAGCTGGGAGAAGACACCAACACCAACCTCACTACATCATCCTTTCAGGCTGTTGTAGAGGTTGATAAGATCTCCCTTGAGCCTTCTTTTCTTCTCAGCTGCTCCTCACAGGATTCATACTCCAGATCCTTCACCAACACCTCAATGTCCTTTCTGAACTGAGAGGCCCAGAATCAGGCACAGGATTCAAGATGCAGCCTCACCAGTGCCCAGGACAGGGGGACAATCCCTGCCCTGCTCCTGCTGGCCACACTATTGCTGGGCCAGGCCAGGATGTCATTGGCCTTCTTGGCCACCTGGGCACAGCCTGGCTCATGTTCAGCTGCTGTCCCCAGCCCCCCCAGGTCCTTTCCAGCCACTCTGCCCCAGCCTGTGGCACTGCCTGGGGTTGTTGTGACCCAAGAGTAGAACTTGGCATTTTGCCTTTCTTAACCTCACACCATTGGCCTCAGCCCATGATCCAGCCTGTCCTGATCCCTCTGCCCTCCAGCAGATCAATAACACACACAGCTTGGTGTCATGCATGAACTTAACGGAGGTTTCACCTGATCATCAATAAAGGTATTACACAGCACTGGCCTCAGTACTGAGCTCTGGGTAACACCACCTGTGACTGCCCACCAGCTGCAGGTAACTCCATCCACCACCACTCTTGGGGCCGAGCCCTCCAGACAGTTTTCAACCCATGAACCCTGCACTTGTCCAAGCCCTGAGCAGCCGGTTTCTCCAGGAGAATGGGGTGGGAGACAGTGTCAAAGGCTTTACTAAGTCCAAGAAGACAACATTCGCAGGCTTTTGTCATCCACTGAGTGTCACACTGCCCTAGAAAGAGATCAAGCAGGACCTGCATTTCACAAAACCATACTAGCTGAGCCCCAAAACCCTGACTGTTTTGCACATGATGGCACCCAGGATGAGCTACTCCATGATCTTCTGGCACCAAGTTCAGGCTGACCTGTAGTTCCCTAGATCCATCTTCTGACCCTTCTTTTAGATGGGTGTTACAGTTACCAATATGTAGTCACATCCCACATCAGCCAGGACTGCTGGTAAATGAAGTCTCTTGGTGTCTTAAAATTATTTAAAGCTCTTCCAACCACTTTCATCAGTAACCTTGGTGGATCCCATCTGATCCCACAGACTTGCAGCCAAGTGGTCTAGCAAGTACTAACCATTTCTTCCTGAATTATGAGGGTTTCATTTTGCTCCTCATCCCTGTCTTCCAGTTCAGGGGACTGGATACTCTAAGGATAACTGGTCTTACTGTTAAAAACAGACAAAGAAGGCAGTAAGGACTTCAGCTTTTTCTTTATCCTTTGCCATTGTTTCCCTCTGCATGCAATAAAGGATGGAGATTCTCACTGGCCCTCATTTTGTTGCTGATGCATTTGCAAAAACTTTTTTTGTTGTCTTTTTTTAACAGCATTAAGATCAAATTCTATCTGGGCTTTAATCCTGATGTTTTTCCCTGCATAATCTCACAGCTTCATTGTAGTCCTGCTGAGTTGCCTGCCCTTTATTCCAGAGGTTATAAGATCTCTCTTCTCATGTTCCAACCAGAGCTTTCTGCTGAGCCAGGCTGAACTCCTTTTCCACAGATTCAGCACCTGAGGAGACCCTGCTCCTGCATGTCTAGCTAGGATTTCCTTCTGCCTTCCTTCCATTGCCCTTAAGGACTACCTCTTAGAGGACTCTCTCAACTAGTTTCCTAAACAGGCCCTAGTCTGCCCTCTGAAAGTCCAAGGTGGCAGAGCTGCTGACGCCTATTCTTACTTCTCCAAGAAGCAAAACCTCTTTGCCCTAGACAGCCTCCAAACATCACATCACTCACCCATCTTTCTCAGTTCACAAACAGCAGGTTCACACTGAAAGCTCAGACAACTTCTCAAGCTGTTGTGAAGCTGGTTTCATAGGGTCCTGTTAGTATGCTGCTTAGTTAAATCTGCTCTCTAAACAGTAACATTGATCCTGGCTGTTTATGTTCACATAACACCACTGCACTCATAAAAGACTTGGGAGTTTACAGTTCTGGTAACTTCATTTATGAATTGAGATATGATGCATGGTAACCAAATTAATCTCAAAAGTTGCTGCTACCACCAGGAAATTTAGTGAGATGTAGAAAGATATTGTAAGAAAAATTCAACAGGAAGTTAAATGTAGAAAATCTCTGTTCTGAGATGATCTTAAAACAAAATGACAAGTTTATTAAAATTAGTTCTCAAGGTTTTACATACTTTTATTGAAAAGAAATTATTTCCTGGGCAATGCAAATTGCAGCAGCTCGTGAATTTTTTCTACTAAAACAGCCCTTTCTTTAAAGAAGTCTTTACAATAACATCCACATCTACTCAACACTCAGAACTAGATCCTCGTAGTCCACAATAATTTTGAAGATAGAATACAGAAACAGTGATAAAATATGACTGTTCAGTTAGCCTAGACATACTATTTCTGTGATGAGGTTCTTTGAAGAAAGCCACAATACAGTCACTGGATGTTACATTTACTCAATTTCAAAATTACATCAAAATCATTTGAAAAGTTAATTCAGTGTTTCCAAACAGTTAGCAATGCTTTAGTGAGTTCTAGTTGAAGAAATATTCCAATTACATATTCCATAAGTCAGTACACTAAAAACTAAAGTTCAGTAAAACTGATGAAACAAGCTTAAATTTATAACTGAAGCAGTTTATATATTGTATTAATGTATAATATGAATAAACCTCTTAGTGTACTCTACACTGAAGAGTTCACAGACAAATGCAACACTTTCACATTTACTTCAGGTCATCTTAAATAATTCAATTAAAAAACACTTTCATGGTAGCATTCCATGTGTAACAAGCAATCAGTTGTACTCCAAAATATGCATGAGTCAGGATTTTTCCTCTGCTCTCAAATTTAATGTTACATAAAATACAAACTAGTCACCTTGAACATTTTGAAGTAGAACTATACTGAGCAGCAGGTGTAACTGAAGCCTAAGCCAGCTGAAATAAAACTAAATCAGGAATCTTCTAAAGAATGCATGTCTTCTGTTAAAAGTATTACAGGAAAAGGTATCTACCATACGTAGCAGAACTTGTTCATGTTTCAAAAGAGCTGTGGACAGACAGCCCTAACTAGGTCAGGGGTTGCTCTGCAGTACAGGCTAAGCAGATGTTCAAGTCATAGCTACCAGCTGTTTATTGTGCAAGAAGTTACAGGCTGGGAAAGATGAACAATTTTAAGTTTGCTATGTACAAAAACCCCACCTTTCACTCCATTATAAACGACTTCCAATTTTATCAGGTTGTCTAAAGAAAGAGTAAATACTCTCAGTACCTGTACATGTGCAGGCATTGAAGACCACTTCACAAACATTAAACTACTTTAAAGCTTAGTGTTCCTTCAGGTATTATTCAAGTCATTAGACTTGCTGAATCTGAACCTGCATGTAACATAATCTACCTGAAATTTAAGTAACAATAATACTACAAATGTCATTATAAGGAAGTAATTACATTAACTGCTTCCTCTAGAAGAAAAGTGCAAATTATTTTTTTATACATTCTTGGCTTTACCTAAGGTATGTAGTAGGAAAACAACATAAAATTGCTAATAATACAATGAAAGCAAAGCCACAGATAATGGGATAAACTTTCTGTGCTAGGTGAAGTTCAGAGCTCTCACAGGTAAACACTTTTCAGTGTGACAAAAATATCTCCACATCTGTGAAACAACACTGTTCACTTGCACTATCTATTTCTCCTGATTCACCTCTACTCCAGTAAGGAAAGTGATGATACAGAGTTTTGATCTACTGCTCACAGTCATTGTAGCTCCTCTACCAACATGAAGAGGGTCCATGTCATGGCAGTGGCAGTGGCCATGGACTTAAAAGAGAAGGGAAGAAGACTCTGGTGTGCATACAAGACAGATAAAATTGTTTGCAGAGTTGCATGTCCAGCAGAAAAAGAGATATCACTAAGTCACTGTAACCTTCTCTAAATTCTAATAGCACTACACCCATATTTCATGGATTTCTGAGTAAGTAATCTTCAAAATAGAGGCATTGGTAACAGTTCCATGAAAATCTGATTCTGGAAGGTTTATATCACATTTTACTATCTACCCTTCTAAAGACTTATAATTAGTGTACACTGGTTTTACATTGTGTTATTGAACATTTTAAGGCCACTACCTTAATCATGACTTCTACATAAAAGCAAATCGCTGGACTGACATTACACCACACTACTTTAAGAAATTTCCTTCTCTTACTTCAATTCGACTTCTTGAGGAGTAAACTTATTCTCTAAAGGCAGATTATGTCCCCAAGTATGCACAAAACACTTTCACCTCAGTATTACTATATTATGTCCATAAATAATTCAGCGTGAAAAACCCAACTAACCCCTGCCCCCAAGATATAAAACAAGCTGCTAGACAATGCCACAGCCCCTTTGCTCTGCAACACTTTTCTCCATTCTGAGTTTTCTTTGTGCAGTTATGCTGCCTTCCTGTAGCAAACAAGGAGGTTAATAAATAATAAGGGAAGCATTTCCTTTACATGGTGTAGCTGCATGTAAGTTTCAATGCCACCTTTATATTTATAGATTCTTTCGATATTAAAGAGTAGCACCATTTATTTCTAATTAATAGAGCTGGCTATTGTAATAAACTTGAGATGGATTTTGGAATAGTTTCATGGGAAAGTATTTCTAAACTACTCAGAGTTTTTATAACACACATTAACTACTGTAATCTCATTATAATTATTACATGAAATCCAATGCATATTTTATCAGGGAAAGAACTTAAATTGTAACAATAGCACAAAAAAGAATTTCAAGGCATCCTTGTAACACTCTTCCATTCCCACTAAATGTAAATGTATCAACTTTCAAAATCACTACAATGACACAAGCTTACTAAATCAATTATCCAATCTAGGATGAAGGTTTATATTTTTTTTGTAACCACCAACTTAAATTAAGTCCCCTCTTCAGAAAGCAGACCTGGTGACAACACCCTAAATCGTGCGAAGGAAACAAAACCATAAACTACAACATTAAATTGTAGCTGATGTAAAGTTAAGCCACATCCAGGACACCAGCAGCCACTAGCTGCCTTGAAAGCCAGTCCAATCCTTCATAAAGTCCTGTACCACTTCGGGCATCACAACCCTGAATATACCAGCTACGGCCACAGCAGAGTTTGTGGAGACTCAACAGTTCTGTGATTTCTTCCACTGGAAGAGCACCTGCTACATCCTGCAAGAGAATCAGATACAAAGACTCAATTATTTTTCTGTATTATGTTTGAAGCCATTTTATTGATTTAGATTGAAGCTATAGATCACATAACAGCTCTTCAAACACAAAAGGCAAAGCAAACAGTTAAACATTTACTACTTGTTACCATAAAAAACTCCTTGGTTGTTCAAGCTACTAAGCACGCTTAGCACTAACATTTACTTGACCAGCATCACGCATAAGGAAAATACCTACATTTTATGCTTTCCACATTAGCACTTCCTACCCACAGCAGAGGGTTCAGAAGGCTGGAATTTAATAGACAAGCATCACAAGTACCTGTTTATTAGCAAAGATCAAGAGCAAGGCATCCCGCAATTCCTTCTCCGTTAATAACTTAGCAAGTTCACTGTATGCTTCACTGACCCTGTCTCTGTGACTGCTGTCAACAACAAACACCACCGCTATAAAAGAAGAGAAAGGTTTTACACACATTCTTACATAAACTGCAAAATTAGCTTTCAACTTACACAATAGAAGCTTTCCATGTGAAATTTCTCAGCAGTACACAACTTCAATTTCAAATCCAGGATAACTGAGAAATTCATTACAGACTTCTATATTTTAAACAAAAGTCTAGAATTCATCCTAAAACAGGGAGAAAATCTCTTTTTTTTTTGGTAGTCTAATATAAAGGCCATGGTATTTTAACTACTTAGGTCTAAAACCAGATTTACTATGTGTGGATTAAGTATCTCAGTTTAAACCATTTCTTGATCCATTTATACTCCATTAACTCCCATATGGCTGCTCCAGTTTCCCTTAATGGGCTGTAACATTCACAGGTTCAGCCAAATCACTATCAGCTTGTTTCAACTACAGACTACACAATCCAGAGAAGATGGCCAAGGACCCAACATAGCAGCATTAGATTTTACTATCCACTAGAGTGTAACTAGGATGTCAAGAAAAACTGGAGAGTCAAGGGGGCAGAGCTAGACGACAGAATTTAAAATCAGAGGTTTGCAATGAAAAAAACCCCAACACCAAAACTAAAACCAACCTACTGCAGTTATGTACCAGGGTAACTGCTTAGCTTTCTCTCCAATATGCAGTTCCGAGTCAGGCATGATTTGACACTACTTCACACAATATGTTGTAAGAGGACAAAAGAAATCCCAAAATACAATTTTTAACAGTTTGAAAAGATGAGTAATTTAAAATGTTAAAGTCTGCATTTAAGGCTGAAATAAGGCACAAAGTAAAGCACATGAGCTGGTGTTTGAAACTCCTAAGTATATCCTTTTAAATAATTTTGAATTAATCAATCAAGAGGAACTTCTTTCTGAACTGGAATAAACCTATGGAGGATTTACAAAAGGACAATATGAATTTTTAAGTTGGCATCAATGTTTTCAGTTTCAATAATCTAGTATACAATCAAATACTGCACTGCAATAGTAAGTCAGAAGTTACAGAACTTGGTTGAATTTTTTAAGTTGCTATCTAAAGGCTCCTAAAAGCTGAGTATTTTCAAGTGTTATATATATTTCATACTTGGCAAGTACTGTTTCTCACTATGCAGACTTTGGGATGCTGTACCTTGTCTGTTGTTAGCTACAACCAATTTTACAGGGGTTCTAATTTTGTTTGGCTCCATGAACTGTCTGATGGATTTATGGAGAATGCACCTTTATCATGCAGTAGACACTTTGACCAACTGGATTAAAATGTATTAGCTCATGAATCTAACAGCTGTACTTTGCATTAGATGAACAACTTTCTACTGTCATAAATTATTTTTATTAATAATCCTTCTGGCTTTGAAACACAAGCTAGAAGACAAAATGCATTTTAAGAGCTGTATCAGTATTACCTTGTGTATTGAGATAATAATGTTTCCACAAAGGCCTCAATTTGTGCTTTCCTCCTACATCCCAAATAGTAAACTTTAAATTCTTGTATTCTACTGTTTCAACGTTAAAACCTGGAATAAAAATATTTAAGTTTTACAGTCCTGCTCTGTATGAACATAAAATAACCAAAATCAGCAGATAAATCAAACATTCAGAAAAGTCATTACATTTAAATTGTAGCTACTAACCTATTGTTGGAATTGGCTGCATGAATTCATCTTGCTTTAACTTAAACAAAATAGTTGTTTTGCCAGCTCCATCTAATCCTAAAGTAACAACCCGAATTTCCATTTTTGGTCCAATATGTACCCTGTTGTCCTGGAAGAAACAGCATACATAAAACAACAGCAAAATTTGGAAACCTAGAAAACCCTTATGTTTAAAATGTGTATTTCGTCACAATTTCTAAAGTGATTAAATGGATGGTCTCTAAAAGTACAAGGCACAATCACCAATCACTTCCAGCAATAACAGAAACAAAAATATCCAATAATCTCTGTAGTGAACCTGTAACTTCTATGTGACCTGAGTTACTACATGTCTTTTAGAAAGTCAGCCAGTTACATGACAGTACGTCTGTATTTGATAAAATTTTAAATTCTTTCATCATTCTTGGCTGAGACCATGTGAGGATTCTTTTCTAACAATTAATTACAGTTCTCTGTCCAGAAAACTCTTTTTTTTTCCACACTTCATTAATGCCTCCACCTAGAGAACTTTGCTGGAGGTTCCACTGCTTTACCTCTTCACCCTAAGCCTCTTCCAATCCTTTGCAATAGCAACATTAGCAGTAATCTGAAATAGTAGAGAAAAGCAAACAGAACCCCCCAAGTCTTTCTTGGAGACAGGATATGAGAGTCAACTTCCCTGTTTGTAATTTACACCAAGCTATTGTTAAGTATTGAAGGATATGACAATGAAGATGTGATCAAATGGTGAAGCAAAAATTTTAAAATAAACACACAGGCTAGATTAGTATATATTCCTGAAAACACATTTTTAAGTACTTGGAACTGCTATCTTGATGGAACACCAGGGTTTTAACCACCAGAATTATGTGGCAGTATATTTGTTTTCTTGCAAAAGAGCAGACAGCACTATGCCTACTCCACACAGCCTCTTTTTTCTTCTTACAGAAGAAATACTATTGAGTTTGGAAACCCTAGAATGTCTCCTGGTAAAAGACCAACATGTCACCAGTGTTACAGGGCATATAAACATGTACATCATGTGATGAGAGAATATTTATCTTTTTATACAGAGACATATGTGCACACAGGATCCATTACATATCTGGATATACTGTCGTCATCACAAGCAACTGGATTCTCCCCTCTGTCATAGGAGAAGTGGCATACTTTCAGAATAATCAATACAATTCAATGACTTTATGCTATCACAATCCAGGAAGAGAGTAAAAATACCTTGAGAACCTGCTTCCTAAAAAAAAAAAAAACGTAAAAATATAACTATGCAACTACCACAATGCAAAAGTCAGCAACATCATGATTGTAAGTGTAAAAGCCAGATTAAAGGTTCATCTCATCAAATATACTGTCTTAAACTAGGCAAAGATGGACATGAAAGTAAGAAATAGGTAAAGCACATAGTGATAACTTTCCTAAATAACCTCCCTGTGCTTAACAGCTTGCAGCTCATGGACTTCCTGAGCCAACAGTGAAGTTTCTTCAGCTAGCAGATCTTGATGCATTATTCACCTATGAAATTGTTTGCTTGCTGCTTGAAACCTAAATGGGCCCAGATGGTCCTAATCATAGAACTCCACAGACTACCTATTCAGTATGAAATAAATTACTTTATTTGAATCTATGAAATGAACTTGTATAAGCTCAGCAGGTTCAGTACTACTATTACACAAGGCAGATGCTCCAAAATCAAAAGACTACCTGAGATTTGGAAAATAAAACATTAAGACTTAACTGCTTTTTAATAGATTTTGTCTAATTTCTAGATATTTAGAATCAGAGCTGAAATTCTGACATTGACAACACTGCAACACATTGTGATTATCAGAATGGGTTATCTCATTCTGGAAAAGAAGAGCTTGTGGGCAGATTTTTGACAAGCATATCAACAGCACAGAGGAAAAACATAAAGTATGCAGAAGGCTCTGAAGTCTAAAAAATGTCATGTCTCCAGCACTCTTTTCACATTCAAACTTCAGTTCTGATTTTATTCAAAATTTCTGTCAGTGAATCTCCCCAGTTCTTCTCTGTGCCTGAAAGGAAGGAGGAAAAGTAGCAGTGCTGGATAGAGCTGCTCAGTTTACAGGTTTCTTGCAGGAGGCAGCACCCTACCTATAGGCAGAGCTGACAGTGAGCCAGTCTTACAATCCACTCACAGCTCCACCAGAAGGACTTTGACAGATCCCACGGCAGAAGGCAGAGGCTGTATAATTTAAATAATCAGAGAAATGAAGGAGATAAGTGATGCTGTCAGATTTAGCCATCCTGTTGCAGTTTGCTTTCTGTAAGGTTTAGAATGATAACAGGCTGTTCTAGTATGTTTGTATTCTTGCAGAAGGAATCAAAATATGTGATGGGTAACAAATTTCCACTTTTACTGAAAGTAGTTCTGTCATTTCAAAAAAAAACATTGCAAGCAAAGTTGCTGTTCTTTAAAACAGTGCATAGCATCTACAATATGAGCCAGTAATAATGGACTTTCCATGATCACAGCCAGAAATTGACATGAAAAAAGTCTCTCCTTGTCAATTGTATCAACACCTTTAACTAAAATGGTGCTTAAAAAATGACAAATCAAATCCTTTTGTGTCTGTATTTCTGTCAGCTGCATAACTTCATGGCATATTTAAAAGCAGGTAACCTTGGACTTCTGTTTAAGTAAAACAGAAAAGTATTTTTTTATATCTCAGTGCAGAAAGTGCACAAGAAAAATCCACAACTATATCTTTATTTTTTTATGTTCGAGTTCTTTCAAAAAATTTGATGAGACAAAAGCTCTCCGTACAGGTTTACTTCATGGTGTCTTAAAGTGCTTTCTCTCTGATAGAATACTGTCTTCTCAGACAGTCTTAGTGTTGGTAAGGGTTAGCAGTTGCCCATAGTTAGTTCAACATCATAACGAGAATTTATCTATCAATCTCAGGCACTGTTTCTTTAATAGTTTTCTCCCTCTGCAGAATGCACATACACATATTTATGATGACCAGATGCTTTTCTTGTACATAATGTTCTACAGCCACTGTACACATTTGACAGAACACTATCTTCAAATAAGGATCCTGGGTGAGAAGCCATTTCCTTGCCACCAAGCTAAGTACATGAAGACATCTCAACCAGAATTCTCCAAAACCTCCCTTGATTGGCATTTCCCTAGCTGGTTTAGGAAGAAGAAATGGCACTATGTCTGGTTTTTTTTTTGTATCATCAGTGAAAAAAAAAATAAAAATACAGGTAACATTTACTAACCCTCAAGAATGAAAAGGACTTCTCCCTCCCCTCCTTTAACCTCCACAACTTTAATTGGATATTAAATATTCCTCTGATCTGGTACTGTCTGAAATGTTTTTTCACATATTATAAATGGAGGCAGCCTTCAGTTTATGCCAGCTCCTGAGAGAGACCTTTCCAGTAATATAATAATTACAGTTTACTGTTCTTTATCTGAAGATTTTATTTCTGCCTGTTATCTGTTGCCAGGTCCAGATCTTTCATGTACAACAAGCCTCACTGCAAGTCACAGTAGTGGCCATCAGCATAACAGTAATCTAAAAACACATTGGCAAGAAAGATAACATCAAGCTTTATCAGATGTGAGGAAACAAAAAGTAAGAGACTGAAGGAATTACTTTCACCTTATTTTTTCACAGCTGCTACTCTTTTTGTGAAAAGTTACACTTGCTTTAGCACCTTTGAAATTTAGAAATTAACCTTCAGAAGACTTCGTAAAAATACAAATTGTTACAAGAGAAAGCCAAGTCTTCTGGGTCTCCCAAGCCTATTTCAGGCCTCCTGTAACACCTTAGCTGGCTCCTATCATTTTCTTTCCAAAAGCTCAGAAATTCACAATCAAAATTTTCCAAGTCAGACAAACAGCTCTGAAAGCCAAACCAAACATTCAAAATGCCCCTCTGACTCAGAAATTCTTCATCTGTGAAATGTGATTACTGCTTCATTCATGGAATAATGAGGGTTTACAGAAGAGGTTTCCTTGGCCCTACCAACTCCGGTCTCTGCTCAATAGGAAAGAGACAGGCAGAAGTGAAAATGTTGCATTAACATGGAAATTCAAACATACTGAGGTTACAAAAGCAATTATTTTGAAGGACTTTAATTTCTCAAGTCAGCAAGAACTGACATAGAATCCTTACGGATGCATTAATTTCCTTATAGTAAAAATGCTTCAAGAGATACAGTTAAATTCTCATTGCTGTCTCAGCAACAATAGATCCTCTTCCTCTTTCAACGATTCAGTACCAAAAAACCCCACACATCAAAGTACTTCTTGTTCCTTGAGTTTCAAACTTATTTCCTTTATTTATTTTCTAGCAACTGTAAAATAACTCTTCAATGAACTGAAAGAAATACATGTTTTTAAACATTATAAACTGAAAGTTAAAATAGTAGTATTGCATTTAAAATAGGTGAGCAATTTTCAGGAAATAATCAGATGTGTTTCCAAAGAAAGGTGCTTCTAGAACTCACAAACGCTATCCAACTCATTTAAAACAGCTCATGTTCAAACAAAGTTACCGATATTGTCAATGTTAAAAGAACATTTCTCACCCTAATTACAGCAGCACAGGGGTTTGTTGCTGAAATACCAGACTGCACTCATCAGGTGATGAGACACTGTGGCTCCAACTGATACAGAATTGCCTCAACTTGTTGAAACAAATACAGCGTCATAATGTACATGTATTATTATTCCTGCTTTATTTTAGATTTGGGACTTTACATAAAGTGGATAGCTGTACTTCCATGAGATTAAGAATACCTTTGTAAAAGTGACAGGTATGCTAGCATCCAGCTGTACATGATCTGCAAGTTCTGTAAACTGCTGCTGCTGTTTCTGTAATGTCTCTAGCAATCTTGTGATTTCCTGTTTGGCCAACACTACTCTGCAGTCATCCTACACAGACAAAGAGAACAAAAGCATGCCCTTCCTTTAGTGATTTACTTAAAAACACCCCAAATACAATATAAATATGATTGTTAGAAAGAAGGCATTTTAAATAGAAATATTCTTCTTCAATAAATTAACATTTATGAAATAGATTTATTTAAAATTACAATAAAATATCAATATCTTAACAGTTTTCCTTAACACTAATAGATACTAAGTAGTCCTGCAGGTTAAAAAAAACGAACAACAAACTTTCTTTATGAACGACCTAGGAGTAATGTAAATTATAAGAAACAATAATAACAGTGTAACATACAAAGAATATTTATATTTTTTATATATCTTTCAAAGAGATGGAATAGAGCAACTATTTTGCAGTATATAGCAACACACTTAAGAGGAAAATAGTAGTATCCACCCATTCATGATAAGAACATTTGTACAGTTAAACCTGACTATGCAACCAGACAAACTAAACAATCTGAAATAAAAGAAGTGCAAATAACATATTCATGAAGTACCTTCTCATGCTCAGTTTACTATTTGCTAACATACTATTTACTTTTTCCTGTCATTAAACTGAATAAGGTATCAATCAGAAACTGTCGCACAGCCACTTTCATCATACATTTAAGATGTTGAATTACCCATGTTACTAGTGCTACTGAAAGTGATTTAATCCTAAAACATATTTTCCTACCAGCCATCTATGACAACTAGCATCAAACATCTATAATTGTAATTGCAACTGTAAAAAGCCCTCTAATAAATTCTGTAGGTGTTTTTTTTTTTTTCTTCATCTTGTCTCGCCTTCCCACTAACTTTACAAATATCAGAAGGTATTCCAGGAAAGCCACACGGTTTCCAGCAATTGGAGGACTCCATGCTTTTGTCTCTATTACCTTTGCTTAACACACCCTTGTAATGAATGTTTGAATCTCATATCATGATTGTTTTAATCTTATAAGAAAATAATGCAGAGTACCATCTAATCTCTTTTTTTGTAGTCTAAACTTAATTTGTAGTTCCATGCCATATGCTACAGCTCACTTGCCAACCTACCTGTTGCAAAGTCTTTTCACAGTGAAGGCAAGCTGTTGAAACCTGTGACAGGAGAATGGTCATGTCTTCTTGCTGTTGCCTAAGCCAAATCAACTTTTCTCTCACATGAGCATCAACAACACTAAGAGCCATTTCCTCCTGACGACAAAGGGTTTCATGGAGATCAGAAAAATAGGCTCGCACACATGAACGAGCATTCTCTGCAGTTCCTGGTACCTAGAGTATTGCAGCAAGGAGATCCAAGAGATTAAGGACACCAGATTGATTCCAGAAATAGATTTCATATTTTATTCCAGGTTCTAACTTATTTTCACATCTGCTTGGCTACATCACAGTTCAAGTCCCAGCTAGGGCTGATAAGACTTTCTGTATAATACCAGAACACTTCTAGAAGTTATTCCTATAATCAAGTAGCTCATTTGCATGTATAGACACCTGACTAAAAATTAACAGGGAAAAAAGCCTCAATAGCCTTATACCACCTGAGAACATACACAGTCTGTACACAAGCAGTCATACAACTTTTCTGACTGCCTGCATGTCTTCAAGTAGCCTAAAATCATCATAGCACACAAGTTCCCATCCATCTCCTGACCTAAGCCTCAATACTGACTTGCTATATAAAAGGCCTTAAAGTCTTGTCCTATAAAACCTATGCATAATTTTCAAAGAAAGTCCTTATCCTGGTTATTACAGAAAAGCCAAAAATCTGTGCATGTGGGGGAAATAAATTTTTTTAAAAAGCATACATGTTCAGTATGGGCCATTCCAACTCCATCTTCAACTATTTGTTCTCCTCCTTCTATATGCTGAACAATTCCAAGTAATTTTCTGGAATAATCTGAGATTTCTTCTGTAAAAGTTCTTATACAGTGAGCCATGTCTAAAATGGATGCACGAATCTGGTTTGCTTCTGGTTCCAAGACAGAGTGCTGTTAATTAAAAGCGACATATAAAACATCAATCATAATGATCATTCTTAATAATATTTTCTATTTTATTACATCTTTAATATATATGTACAAGGATATGGGCTTATATTTACACATATATGCAATAAAGCCAAATAAGAACTTCAAACCATCTTGCAATTTAAAAATACAGTCAGGACTTACAGATTACTCCAAAACTATCTCAGACATCTGGCAATTACACAAATAAACAAAAACCTTCCTGTTTATCATAATTTATTATAAATAAAGAAGGAGAGTTAAACTGCACCAGTAATGTGATACGTATCTAGTGTCTGCACTATGAAAAGAGCTTTTAAACTGGTGGCCCAGTGTTATAAAAGTTCAGAAAAGGAGCAGATAAAGGAACTGTCCTTCTTCATACATATACACATTAATAGCTCACTGAGTTCTTACAATTTATTTTTTTTTATTTTACCATGGCAACTATCTTACAAGAAGGGAAAATTAAAGAATGGGATGAACACATCAGGAATCGATCTTCCTTTCTTTACAGCTTTTCATATTTTAATTGGATAAATAATTATGCAAGCCACCCCATGGCATGACTAGAAATTAATTACTAGCAGTACCTTGTGACCTTGATGCTTCCCATATTCTTTGCAGACACAACACATGAGAGGACTCGCCTGACAGCCCTCTTCTAAACAAACAAACTCAATGGCATGCACTTGGTGTTGGGAGCACATTGTCTTCTCATGAGGCTTATCAGCAAGAGGTACACGCCTGTGCTTTGCTAGAGTCTTAGTAGAATGAGTAAGCTGGGAACAGTCTGCACACAGGTGAGTGGCACAAACTGTGCAATACACAGATGCGACATGGGCTTCATCTTCATCGCAACGAATGATACTCTAACAATAAAAACAGGCAAAACTAAAGTGGTTAGCATTTAATCCCAATAATGGAGGAAAAACCAGAAGACTTGTCAACATTATTAGCTTTCTTTAAAAGTTATACGCTAATATATATTTGGACTACTATGAAACTTGATTACAAGTTTATTAAAAACTTTTTGAAAACAAACGTTTAAAGTGTTCAGTGATTTTATAAATCCAGGCTTCAATGCAAGTTGTAAAGGTCTGGAAGAGAAAATAAATCTAGCTCTACAAACTTCCTCCAAAGCAGAGGAGAGAATTACAGAACAGTGAATTAGTTACAGAAAAACAAAACACCAACAGTCATATAAGCTCTTAGGAAAGTTATCTACATCTAGAATCATACTGCAAGACATTATGCACACCAGCTGTTAAAACTGAAATGATAAAAGAAGCTAGTTTTGGTAATGAAGCACTAAATGATGGAATAAAATGACTAGACATTAATGGAGTCTTTAGGAAGAATTCCTAAGGAGTTTTAGAAAACTGTGTTTATGTGATTAAAACTAAAATATCAAAATGAGTAAGCTTTTCTAAAAATCCTAAAGGCATAAAAAACCAGGGAAAATAGTATGCATGTTTATTAATACCAGTTTATTTTCTGCTTTACTCAAGTACAATTAGCATTTAATTATGAATAAATAATTGAAGCCTTAATACTAGAAACTGGAAGAACAGTATTATTGGTGAAATTACATTTGGCAAAGGACTGATTACCAATCTTTTTCCTATTTAGAAATAAATTCTAGCAAATGCAACTCTTTTGTTTTTTGTTTAAAACTCAGTACCTCTCCAGAGAGGCCAATGCCTTCTTCAGCTGTCCCATACTGCCCAGCAGGTCCATTCTGCAACCGTTCCAAGAGTTCCAACAAAGCGAAGTTCTTTTTCAATCCCCATACACCAGAATCTCCTACTTTTGATGAACAGTTAAACAAAAGGGAGAAGAGGAAGACAAATCTCAAGCATGTATCATTTTGAGAAATTCCACCAACTACAGTTTAGATTCGGACAAATATTAAGAGCACATCAACTACATTAATATTAACAAAGTGAGATACAACTAGTATTTTTTCTGCAAGCTCACTCCATCTTCCTCCTTCCTTCAATCACTGAGCTATTTAATATTTATGCAGATTTTCCCTACTTAAAAGATGCTAAGATTATTAAAAATTTAGAGAAACTCAGTAAAAATACTTATAAAATAATCTGCAATGGCTAACAGCTAAAGAAAATGAGGAACACACAAATACTGTGTATCACAACTTATTGTTTTCAGAGGTATAGCGAACATTTCTACTGTTCTAATGGAAGCCATGAAGAATTCCCTACTGAGAATTCCTTATTCCTTGTATCACAAGAGGCAACACCAATTGCAGACCTCATGCCAGCAAAATCTAAGTAAAACAATATTCAGAAAGAAACCCCAAGGTACTACACTATAAAATGATAAAACGGAAGATCATTCATACTCCCTAGAGCAAAGCCGAAATCCATTTCTACTCCTGTATGATCCTGATTTTGTAGACCTTAACATGAAGCAATGAGATGAGAAGCAAAATCAGAACTGCATCCCAATAGGTGCTGCAAAATGGTAACAGTATAGGCCACATAGCATATGAGAATCTTAGTGGTTGCTTCTTCAAGGAATTGTCATCCCCTGACTTTTCTCAGTAACTGTCATAAATGTAATGACACTGTCTCTGTTGCAAGGAAAAGGTGGCTCAAGAACCTCAAGCATCATCTTTGAGCACTGGATCATTACTTTTTAACCATAACAAAAATCACAAAATTCTTCAGGTTGGGAGGGTCCTCTTCATCACTCTGCCAAGATCTCCTAGAGCTAGTTGCCCAGGACCACACCCAAGCATCTTTTGAAGATCTCCATGGAGGGAGATGCTATCACCTCTCTGGGTAACCTGTGGCAGTCTCGTTACTCTTACAGTCAAAATTGTTTCTTTAAATGCAGACAAAACTTCTGCATATCAATTTGTGCATGTGACACAGCAGCTATCTACATGAACTCACGAGCCCAGACTACCTGAATTGTCCAGTTACCCCAGGTTGTTTCCCAACTCCTAAATTATGCTGCCCTGTGGCCATCTGGTAGGATGTGCCCTTCATCCTTCTGGAATTTAGTGTCATCTCACTGATCTTTTACAGACAAAGTTTTACTTTTTCAATATGGAGACTTATCAAACACTCCATAGATTTTGATTTATCATTAGAGTGAAAGTGCAGTTCTAAATGACCAGACAGACAACAACTACACAGTTATGAGAAATACCCAGTTGGTAGCCACACTGGATACCTGATTGCTTTATGTAGATTCCAGTTTAACTTCATGAAACTTTCTTCCCTAGTGCATCTTCCTCACAGTTTAAACTATAGCCCGTAATACTCTATTTTGAATTTAGCCACTTAGAATTTATTTCCCTCACATAAACTTAAAGGCAATAAACAGATGATACTGTTTTCCTATAGCTATTAATGGGAGCATTTTTTAACTGTTTTGTCCTCCAACATTGTCTGTGGGTATAAAATAACACTGATTACCTTTTAAAAAAAAATTACCAGTAAAGACCATGCATTTGTTGCTTCCATAAATGGGCCTATGAAAGCGCTGGTCAGTAACTTTGAAGCTAGATATAAAGCAAGGTGCTTTTAAAAGTCAGAGATTTTGAAGTCAGTGATCTCTGCAGTTATGAGTTCCATGGTGGAAGCCTTCTCTGCTATAGAGAGGCATTGCATTGCCAACACCTAATCTAAGATCAGTGCACTCCACAAAATAAGCTGCAAACAAACAAAATTTTTTGACTTTTTTTTCCTTGAGGGAGTTTACAGAAGGTACGTTCTGTCCCTCCAGAGCTAGACTAAGCAAAGTCATCTGCTTTGATATATTCTGACCTCAGAGCTTAGCAGTTTTTTAGCTTGAGCATTCTTAGCAAGATCGCTATTTTTTCATAACACACAACAAGGAAGAGTCATCTCTTACTACAGGTTGAATAAATACAGAGCATTACATCCACTTTTAGAATTTAATTTACATCAAAACATTTTGTAAACAGGGTCTGGATTTGCTACATATGTATCTAGACAGATTAACACGCAGGAAACGAAGCACTTTAAAGTGTTCCCTTCTAGGGTATTCAGCACTTTCTCATAGCAAACTGTGTACAACTTTCAGCTTCTACAACATACAAAATAGTTACATTAACAACACACCAATATAATGACTGCTGATACTAACAGGGACCTTCTATTTTCAGATTAGCCACTAATCCAGATAGCCATTAATAGCCCAGTATACATGGATGTACATGTACCAAAAGGATAAACCTACTTAAGTAAGGGATTATAGTTCCTAGTCTTTAAGCAAACATTGTCTTAGCCTTTAGGCAAACACTGTGTAAGGCTGAGAGAGGAACAGGCTATTCAACCATTACAGAGTTTCTTACAGAAGTCTTTTCTTTCACAGGTTTTAATGTTTATTAAAAAAACCCTAGTACCCTTCTCAGTTTACAACCTTGTATGTGATTTTAATCATGTTAGTTCTGTTCCGTGTCTAACAGTGAAGAGAAAGTCAAAACAGAATTTACTGAATTGTAACCATGAAGATCAGAAAAGATAAGTCTGTAGCTATTCTGTACTTCTTTTTTGGTTCATAACTCTAAGATGTAATAAGAAACAAAGATACATGGCTCTTATATTCTCTCTATTATGTATCATGAGACTTGATAACACAAGTACTAGCAATTGAACAACATGTCCATCTTGGTCACAGCTAAAAAACAAGCAAAGCCTACATGCTAACTTTTAATCTACTAAAACAGAATTTATAACCAGCAAGCATCATTCACAGAATAATCTTGAATTTGAAGGAACCCATAAGAATCACCATGTCCAATTCATGGCCCATTCCCAATGTTTGCCTGAGAGCATACTCCAAATGCTTCTTGAACCCTGGCAGACTTGGTGTTTTGACCACTTCCCTGGGGAACCTGCTCCCCTGCCACCCTCTGGGTGAAGAACCTTTTCCTAATATCCAACCTAAACCCTCCCCTGACACAACTTCTCGCCTTGGGTCTTGTCACTGCTCACCAGAGATAAGAGATCAGTGCCTGCTCCTCCTCTTCCCCTCATGAGGAAGTTTTGACTGCAATGGGGTCTCCCCTCAGTCTCCTCCAGGCTGAACAGACCA
>NC_031799.1:20281622-20414116 GCF_001522545.3 Parus major
TAAGATGGTGCCCTGAGGAACCCCCCTAGTGACAGGTCCCCACTCTGATGTCACCCCATTCACTGTAACCCCTTGTGGCTCACCCACGAGCCAGCTGCTCTCCCATCAAATGATGTGTTTATCCAGCTGAGTGCTGCACATTTTGTCCAGTGGGACACTGTGACAGACAGTACCAAAACTTCACTGAAATCCAAAAAGATCACATCAACCCTGACCAGCTAGGTGGACTACCTTGTCATAAACACATATTCTCATAAAAGAAGTCATGTCTCATTTCACTGGTATCTATAATAAAGTTTACATATTTGAAAAAGGGACTTTGCTCTTTTTACTCTCAATCTAACCATAAAATTTTTAGGTACTTAACATACACATTTTCAACACAACTGACCAAGTGTTATTTTATATTTAAAATCATTTAAAGATGAGTTGTGTAAATACATCCATTTATTCTCTTGGACTTTACCTCAAATTCTGCTTTGATCACAAATGTAAGAGTTTAGTGATCTCATCTTTGTGAGAACAAAGAATTTTTGTGCCCACTACAAAAATCATTACACATTCCGACTATCATCTCAAAAGAAGAATAAGACACAAACAGCAGGAAATGTCAGCCAGGAATGAGATAGTGACAGAGCGAATATATTAAGACTGACTCCAGCTAACAATACAAATGTCCATTTCAAAAGCATGAAGCTTGACTGAAAAAGTGTTACAATTAATGAAAGGGATATAGGAACAGCTTTTGTCTGAATGTCAGAACAGATTTCAGAGAATGTTTACCTGTATTTTCTTACACAGTATTTTTAAGTTTCAGCTTGGCACTCAAACACTAGCAAAGGCATGCGTAAATGTAAGCAACACCAATCAGATGGATTCCATGAAGGATGCCATCACCTGCATATCTCTGTGAACAAGTTCTAATGATAGAAAATAATTTCAGCTCTGCAGTAGGTAAACTCCAAAGCTATAACATAAGCACATTTTTCCTAAAAATATTCTGGTCTTCATATTAATTAAAAAAACCGCAGAACCCAAAAGGGGAAAAAAAAAAAAGCCAAAAATAACCAGTAACTCAACACAAGAAGAGAGAAAACAGTTTGCAAGAAATTATTTGCCTTTTCTCCCAAATCAACATATTTTAAGGAAAATCTTTGAGATGAACCTCTTTTTCTACAGACATGATTTACTGGATCTTCCCCCATACAAATTGTCTGAATCAAAAATCTCCAGCATATATGATTTCGAAATTTTGAAAAGCAAACCAACTTTCCCATTGCACCTTTTTGGTTAAAAAAATCTTAGTCCAGTTGAAGGCAACAGTTCACATACCTTCAGCATGTACACATTCATTTAAAATTTTCCACTAGAAGATTAATCACAGGCAACTTAATTAAATAATGCATTAAAGAATTCATTAAAAACCTAATAAAAATCAGTGTTTCGCTATTCTGAAAATCAGAATGGTTTGGGCAAGCTTTAGTCCAACTTGCTCATTACAAAATGTTTTCTCTTGATTCTATGAACTATTAGAAAATTTCATTAAGCATGTAAACATTTCAATTTTCAGTTGCAGAACATGTGTTTCCAAAAATCCTGATTCACAAAGCACTTCTAACTTTGCTGGCACATACAGCTATACATAGGAAGATGAGACAGCCCTGTACATTTAACCAAGAGTCCAGTTCCAAAAAAAAATATAGCTACATATACCCATACACAGACACCCCAGCATTGCAAAAAGTTCCCAAGACTAATTTGGAAAACTTTGATGAATATAGTATTAAGTGCTTTAGTAATAAGAGCAAAGGAAAAAAATGTAACCACAGGTTACTTTAGACCAACTAAATGTCTCCTTAAAATCCATAGATACTGATTATGAAACTGTTCAACACAGGTAGCTTTGCATCCTAATTTTACACCTTTTCTTTCAATAGAATTTTCTCTTAGCAATGGTCCTATCTTAAAGATTCAGATAGATAATAAACAGCTCTCTGAAACCAGAGAACATTATTTCATTAAATTAATGAAATGGTAGAACAGCAATAGGGTGAACATGGAGCTCACTTTCTCATATCGTCAAACAGAGGGGAGGGAAGTATGAAAAATTCCCCTGGGCCCTGGGTTGTCCTTTGCTGCTCCTAAGCTCTAGAACAAAACAGAACTACAAGTGCAGCAAATTTAACCAATAGCAGCAACTACAAGGTGATTAGAGCAAGGTAGCAAAAGTACAGTTGTCTCAAAGAGGGGTTATGATGCTGCATATGGAGCTGCATTCCACAAAACATCCTGGTTTTATATCCTAGAACCAGTAATATGTCTCAAGGCTTTTGGAAATGGAAAGACTAAAAGTGCCTATGACCTCCCCCTGCCTCAGATCACCAGGCAGAATTTTTATTCTCAGAAGTATTTTTATTTTCAAGCTGTTTTGCTAAGATTTTCTACCCACTACTTTTGTGAACAACTGTTGATCACAGTGCATCCTTCTTTCTAGTGTTAGACAGCAGGATGCAACTCCATTATTCTCGAGATAAAAGAATCCTGAAACTTTTCATCATTTTTCCTAACTGTAGGAGACTTTGATTTAATAACAATTCACTGCATTTCATCAAAAGCTCCTCAGGGGGAAAAAAAATAAATCTGTAAACACTTTTGTAAAGCTTCATTTTCACCAAACATGGAACACACTGAAATAATATGATAGGATCCCTTCAGATGGCTGGGGAAAAAATACATAAGAAAAACTAAGAAACAAGCTCCCCATCACAACAAAAAAAGCAGTGATCTTGGACAAAAATGGACAGCAGGATTGAGTGTTGTACTCTAACATTCTCCCTCTAAAAGCATAGTTTAAGAAATCTTGGGCAGCTGTACAGTCATAGATAAGAAGTCAAACAAACCATTACTCTTCCAACCACTCCACTAGACTGGCAATTATTCATGATTCCCACACTTTACCATCTCCCTCTGCCCAGAAAACAAACCCCTCTTTCATATGAGACTGATATTTCTTTTCCTGATTTCTATCTTCACAAAAACATCCTGCAGAGTGCTTTAATATTCTTAGCAGATTCTCATACTGCTAAATCAAGTGAATTTGATACTTAAACATTTCTTTCATGGTTTACCAGATTAGAGATGTCCTTTTCTAAAGATTCTCCTTTCAACAGGTTTCTTTTTCCTCCAGTACTATTCAAAACTGCTGGAGCCAGTTCTATTACAAAGTCCTTTTTGTTACAGCTTCCTCTGATAACTTGACTTCTCTATAATCCCATGTTGATTTGGTAATTCTTATTCTGAAGAAATTACATGCATGTGTCATCTTTTGCCTAAAGTAAACTTTCACTGTAAGAAAAAACCACTTTATCTTATCCTTTCAAATCCCAGGTGAAGATATTCTTAGAGTTAAGGAATTCCTGTTAATAGCCTGCCACTACCAATTATTGTATGCATAGAAGTCACTAACATTGTAAAAACCAGGTTTGTTATCACTGATCCTTCCCTCTAAATCACTTCATCATGAATTCAGACAAATCTGTTTGTCAAAAAAGTTACCTATTCAATTGCATGGGTTTAGCATTTAGGACAATAGGAAACTAATATTCATTCAGGAACCCTTACACAGAAACATTAAACAGAGTAGTCCCTTTGTAAATAGAGGTGTACAAGAATATGTCCAGGTATTAAGCTTGCAAGCCCAGGTTCAAGAGGCAAATCTTTACTTTCTGCATATTCATTACCTGGAAATATTATCACTAAGTGGAGCACTAAGAATCTATGTCTAGCATTATATTCCAGATATCCTTGACTGACAGGTTTCAAGAATGTAAAACTTCTATTTTCTTACCTAGTTCAGTAACTTGTCGATCAAAAGGACAACGAACTGCTCTCCCATGAAGGGGAAGTCGGGTAAGACAGTCATGGCAGACAGTATGGCCACACAAAAGGAGCCGGGGAACTTTGTCCCCTTGTAAAGAAAATACATCTTCACAGACCCCACACTCAAGAACCTGTAAGTTTAAAAGTTTGGTTTTGAGCTAATTAAAATTAAAACTACACACAGTAAGCTATACGACAGTTTATTTTACAGATGTTCATGCAATCGTAGCACATGAGCTGAGTCAGTAATTTTGGTTTATACACACAATTAATGATCATACTATCGATATTTAAAAGTAAATAAATAATTTTATATTTATAAATAAAATATTAAAATAAATAAATAATTGCTACAAACAAAACATTTTAACTCCTCAGCATCCTGCCTGACCACCACTCGCTCCTACCCATTTCATTTAATACACTGCCACAAGACAAGCCAACTGGTCAAGCGGCACAATCAGCAGAAACATCCTCGCAGGAAAAGGAAGCGGCCAGCAAGACCCTGCCAGAGCAGTGTTGGCCGGTGGAGTTTCCCCTCGCGGCAGATGCTCATGAAAGAGGTCAGTCATACCAAGCGAGCCACTTAGCAAGCTACAAACGCAGCCCCGAGCTAGTGTGAGCAAACTGTTGCGGGCCGAAACATCTCAAGCTCTAAACGAAAAGCAAAAGATGGTCATATAGAAAGAAAAAAACCCCCAAAACCAATCCATAAGGCTGGCACCGCAGGGGACACATCCTCTACCACAGGCCACCCGCACCCCGTCCTCGCCCGGCACCGCCCACCCCTCCACAGGAGCTGGGCCGAGCCCCCGCCTCACCTTCACCGCAGCACCCGCCGGGCCGCGACCACCAGGCCCGCGGCCGCCCTCCGGCCCGGTCTTGTTTACAGCCAGGGCCGCCATCTCGGGGAGGGCGGAGCGGAGCGGCCCCGCAGGAAGGAGCGGGGAGCCGCCGCCGCCGCCTCAGGCACCACCGCGGCGCGCGCAGGCGCCACCCTGCAGAACTGTAAAACTACAGACCTGCAGAACTACGACTCCCACCGTACTCCGCAGAGGCCCTGACGGGAGGAGAAGGCGGTGCCGCACCCGAGCCTCCTGCGGCGCACTGGGAACTGTAGTCCCTAGCGCCGCGCTGCAGCCTGGGACGGACGCGCCTGCTGCCGCCGCAGTCTGTGCGACTCCTCCCGCTCTGCCGGCCATCACGCGGGCTGACAGCCATGGATGTCAACCAGCCAAAGCAGGAGCATTTGCTGGCTCTGAAAGGTACCGACAGCGCGGCCCGCCGGTTCCCGCCTGCCCGGCCCTGGTTGGGTGTTGAAACAGCGTGTCTGATCCGCAGTCGAGGTTGTTTCTCCCCCGGGTCTAGAAGGAGGTGTAACAGGGAGCGGCCCGGCGCTCGGGGCCCGCGGTGCCCGAGGGCATAAGGGAACGGTGGGGGCTGTTCTGCCATGGACCCGCACGCCACAGGGCGTGCATCTGGCGTGAGGGGCTCAGCGCGGCTGCCGGCTGTGTCACTGCTTTGCACAAGGCTTCAAAGGAAATGTTCAGCTAAAATTTCCTTTCCAGTTCCCCTGCTGCCTCTTTTGTTTGTTTTCAGGAGAAGAGGACGCAGTATAAACTGCGTCAGGGGAGGTTCAGGTTATGCATTAGGAGGGATTCCTTCACTTGGAAAGGTGATTAGACATTGGCATGGGCTGCCCAGGGAGTTGGTGGAGTCACCGTCCCGGAAAGTGTTCAAGGAAAGACTGGACGTGGCACTTGATGCCTTGGCCTATTTAACAAGGTGGTGTTCGGTTTTACGTTGGATTCCATGATTTCAGATGTCTTTTCCAACACAGCTGATTCCGTGGTTCCCCTTTGGATGGGGAATTTTGCCCTTTTCACCTCATGCTTAGTGTGCAACTACGAGGCTTACCTCTTTGATTCAGGGATCTCGAAGGGTGAAAATACAATTGTGTAGGTCACTTGCATGCCTCCAAAATTAATGTGGAAATCAATAGAGCCCTGTGAAGAATTTGTTAATTTCTGAATTAAAAGTGCTGTTAGTTATATACATATAATAAAAGAGCTATTTAGAATCTCACTTCTGCAAGCATTATAGATCAGTGAGACTGCCCAGACAGATAAAGCAGTGCAGGTATGAGTAACTTCAGAGACCATGTTCTTGTTTTAAAACTGTCCTGGACAAAGTTTTTAATGGCATCTCCATGTGATAGTAAAATCTGTTAACCATCATTTAGAGCTCAATAAACTTTCCAAATACATATGCACGCATACAATAAAGGCAAAAACACAAGAACATGAAACATCAGCAGCTGCCAAAGCGTTTTGATAATAATTAAGTCAATGCAAAAAGCTTTATGGAGCTTTTAGTAGAAATCAGTGCAATCCTTGGTCTTGCATTGGATTTAATCCAGACTGTAGGTTCTACAGAAGTGAGGAAGGCATGGGGAATTACTGGCATTATGATTGTATTAAACAAAATCTTGATGGTGACAATATTAAATTTTATTACTTTAATCCCATTTATGTTACTGCTCTCCATCAGGGAACATGAAATGATTTCAAGTTTCTTGCAGGAGAAGGGTAGGAAATAGGAGAGCATCACTGCATGTTTTACTTATGTTTCATAACAGTGTTTGTTGTTTGCCCTTCGCCATGCTCCTTTGTGTGGAAGTATAAAGTATTTTACAAGTTATTTAGTTATTCCAAAAGTCTAATAAATTAAGAAATCAGTTCCTTAAGGGTTAAAGCATAGTTGCATGTAATGCTTTTAAGTTTTGAGGCTAAAACTAGATGTGTAGTTCTGATACAAAATGGAAGCAGCTTTAATTTGCCTACAGCACTTCCCTTTTAACTTTTTACTTTTAAACTGCTGTATCAGTGAGTACTATTTTGGGAAGGGTTTCTGTATTATATGTGTTTTCTAGTTACTTTACGTACCTTGGCTTAAAATGCTGATATATAGGGGGAAAACTCTTAAAAATTGTCTGCTAAATTTGAGAAAATAGGTAGTAGTAATTGTGTGCCTTTCAATATGCATCATATCAATATAACCAGAATTGTGATGGATGGCTAGTATGAGATGGTGACAGTAAAAGTGTTCTCTTGGAAAAGGACTGTTTTGAGTAAGAAGTGTGTGTGTGAATAATGTTCAGTGTACAGAAATTACACTGGTAATGATGGAATACAGCTGCTAATGTTCAGCCTAGATAAACTAGAATGTTCTGATATATATCTCATGTATTTTAACTACCTATTTCTTTCTTTAAAAATATCGTAGCTACGTTTGTCTTAATATGGTAGTATCTTATTGTTTTATAATACTTCTGCTTTAGGTCCTGTTTTCCACTGATCTTTGCATCGTGGGGCAAGGAAATTCTTGTAAATAAGATGTTTCAGTCTAGATACGAGAATCCTTATCAAGAGACTGTTTTCCTAAGAATCACTGGATTCCTACTGTTCAAGCATGGAAGTGGTCTTGCACTATCGACCACATCAGAGAGATCTAATAAAATTGCACAAATTTGCAGAAGCAGCAGTGAAGGAGTTTCCTATTCGCCAATTACCAAGATTTGCACCCTGGTTTCCAAATAATTTACACAGACTTCCCCTCAAACCAAAACAGCAGGCACCTGTTATTTCTTGTGAAGAAGTGGAAGAATTGAAACAGCTTTCTACACCTTCAGAACATGTCATAGGATCTCCTGATTATGACTGCACTAAAAATCTCCTTGAGTTTAACTCTAGCATGAAGCATGGTCCGACTTTAATCCAAGCACAGGCTGTTCACAGACCAATTAACTTGGACTATCAAGAAGAACCACCACCTAATGGGAAACAAAAATTGAAAAGGTCTTGGAGTGTCTCTCTCCCTAGTGCTAAATTCAAAGAAAAGATTCATCCTTTATCTCAAGAACTGCAGAATAATTTGGAAAGACTAAAGCTGCATGCATTTTGTAGAGCAAAGTGGACAATTGAACAGTCTGTTTGTAAAAACCAGAATTTGGAGGACATATGGATAAAATTGAATAGACTGATTAAACAGAATGAATTGCCATCTTGCAATGCTACTATCCAAAGATCTGTGGGACAGATATGGATTTTCTGTGATATATTGTACTGTGAATATGTTAGAAATATTCTTAGGGAAAAGCTAAGCCTTACAGATAAAATGAATTTGCTTGTACATAAATATGGAATTATATTTCGTTTATAACTTAAGATACAGTTTAATAATAAAATTACTGCCAGGAATACTAGAGTTTTTAACCAGTTTAGAATATAGAGACCTTAGAATAACTGATAAATTAATGGTAAGAAAACTATTTAGATTACTTTGCTAGAGTTTTCTAACTATGATATATTTCTTTAACTTTGTTTTGCCTCAGGACTTATAGTTCTGTTAAGATTAGTAAGTTTCTGTTTGGCTTAATACTGCATTTTACAGCTTTTCTCTACATTGGTGGTCTAAAGTAAAAAATTAAAGTAAAAATTACAAACTATTGTGGCAAGCTATGTCAGATAATGAAATTAATTCTTTCAGTTAAGGAAAGTACATCCTCTCTGCTTCATTGGAATTAGGAGAAGCAAAGATGTTTTTAAATGAGTTGTAGTAATTGCTACAATAGCTGTAACTGACACGAAGATTTTCAAGATCTGATTATTTCCTGAAGGTAATCTGTGAGGTTTTTTAATGAAGGCATATCCCTCCCATGAAGTACAAACTTACTTTATGTGGGATATGTGCACTGTCTTAGTAATGTTAGCTATATTTTCACAGAAATATTGATAGCTTTAGTGGAAGCTGTGGGCTGAAAAATAACGAACAACTTAATTGCTGTTTTATGCCTTTGATAATTATTTTTTTCCTGATGTTTCTGTTTTTTTGTCCCTAATTGTATTTGAGAACAAGAAAACACTAGCTTCCAGCTAAAAGTGAGGAAATTAAGAAATGAGATTTCTATCTGGAACTTCTTGTTTGTTGTCTTTGAGAATTTGAATGCCTTTTATGGTCATAAAAGGCTGAGTTCAGCATGACATTTTGTCTTCTGAAATAATGAAGTATTCCAAGGTCATGCTGTTCCTGCTCAATTGAGACTTTGGAGGGTCAGTAGAGAAGTTAAACTGGGATCAATATGACTGCAAGGTTTTGCATTTGCACTGCTTCTAATTCTAGATAGTTTTGCTGTAGCTGGAGGTCAAGGTCTGTAGCATCTGGAAAAGGGGGAAAACAAGTGTTTAACATTTATAGGTTGTTAAATTGTCATTAATGCCGCTCACACCAGTGTACATAAGCATAAGAGAGATCCCTCTGTAAAAAGAAAGTAAATTCCCCTTAGACTTACATTTTTATGGCATCCTTATCTTGAATAATTATATTTTATTATAGGTATTACTTTTTTTTTTTTTTTTTTAAGATTAGAATTGCTCCATTTGAGTCATTGACATGTAGTTTTAAACTTTGACTGAATTTTAAGACATTTGTAGATGTCTTATATTGATGTTTGGGGTGTTTGTGACATATAATATGACCACTTAGCAAAATTGATGCAAAATGCTATCTAGACTGTGTTATAACTGCATTATAACTGAGGGTTATTATTAGTTTTAAAGCTTATATAGCTACATTTTTTGCTGACATTATATTTCTGAGCTTAACATTAACAGTAGCAACATATTTCTTTGTGCATCAGCATTTTTGGAGATAAAATGAAGTAAAATGCAGTGTGATTTGAGTTCTATTTAATGTGTTTTGTGTCTAGGATCTTAGAAGAGATTATATATTTAATAACATTAGTAGTCCTAATAAATGATAATACACCTATCATAGTTTGTTTTGACTTCATTGTGTGATGTATTTATTTATTTTCTGAAACATGACTTAATTCTTTCTTTAGAAGCAGTCTAAAGAGAAGCAAATACTAGTTAGATAAATACTAGAAGTATTTAGAAGCAAATACTAGTTATACAGACTTAGTGAGAATTTAAATAAAACTAGATAATGCTGATAATACAGTCCCACTAGATTAATTTGATGTACTGACAAAAGAGCTGAACGAACATTTTACTAAACAGAAGGAGAGATTGTTGTCACTGTAACGACCAGCTTGGTGCTGCTCTGGGTCGGCTTGTATGTGAATAATAGTAGATGTACTGCTAGCTGTGAGCACCTTAGCTGGTAACTGTTTTTTAAGAGTAAACACCACCTTTGGCTGCAGAATTACTGCAGTCTTGGTTAGCACCAGTAAACAAGCTGAAATCCAGGCTTTCATTTTGTTATCTTCAAGGAATGCTTATTCATAAGCATGTGTAATTCATTGTCTTTTCTTTTTCATCTTCAATGTTGAATGTGGTTCACTATTTACTCTGTTTTGTAGATCTTATTTTGTTTAATGTATTCTGTGATTATAAGTCTTCAATGGTCCTGTTTTTTCAACTTTTCATCATTAAGGGAATGTATGATTTTTTTTCATATGAAAAGTGAGAATTGTCTGTGTGTATGCTGATCTGCGTAGGTCTGCTTGTGGTGACATACGCTCTTGTGAACCAATACAGCCCACTGTATTCAAATGTATGCATATCAAAGTGATTGAATACTTATTACCACTGGAAACAGTGAATGCTGTCTGGACACAATAGCTGTACAAAAGTACAATAAAAATAAACCTACCATACGTGTATCAGTGCAAAGGTATTGTTTAACTTATTGCAATCAAGAGAAATCCTTTTGTTTTATTTTTTAGTTTTAGTTGGTGCTTTGTTAAGTTTCAAAGAAAAAAACCCCAATGGTTTTTACATATTCAGATTAATGCCTTAGGTTACAAATGCTCAATTTTCTTTCATATGAATGCCTTTATGATAAGCTATATACAAGTTTAGGACCTTTGGTTAATTTGAAGAGGGAGAAATTATTTTAAGAAGTAGCACCTTAAATCTGTCATATAAGTGAAAATAATGTAATTTTGAGTATGAGTTAAAATAGCCTTTGAAAATATCACTTACTTGAAGTAGGGTTTTTTTAATAGCAAAATCTAATGATTTTGATTTTGTCAGTATCAATAAAATAGCTTTGTTTTAAGTATTTTCATTAGGTTTTTGTGGCGGTTTTACTGGTTTGAATTTAAAGTTTGTGACTTAGAGAAAAAGAAGCGGTATAAATAATGTAGGCTTTTAGTCTTGTAACTCTCCCTTGTGAAAGTTATAGGATAAGATGTAAATGCAATTTCTTATAGACTGGTGTTTGACTGAAAGGGTCTGTATGAGTCATCATGTCCCATTCTAGAGCAACAAGGGTCACAGGATAGGCACTTAACCTGTTAAGGTCCACCAACAGATGAAAATGACACACTTACGAAGACCACAAAGCACTTAAAAGCTGTAGCAGGTGTAAGATCTTTAGCACATCAAATTGAAATCAGTAGATTAGTAGGTTAGTTCACCAGGGATAGAAAGCAGGAGGGAGCAATGGCATTACCAGTGTTCATGGATCTTAGAATAGCAGGGAGGTGTTTTTTTTATTGTGAAAGGCCATGTGATCCTTTTTCAGGCTGAGATTTATTTTGTGGTTGTGGGTTTTTTGGGTGCTTTTTGTTTGGGTTTTGTTTTTTTTTGTTTGTTTGTTTTTTTGTGAAAGAAGGGCAAGGCATGACTATTCTTGAAGAACAAAATTAAATATATTTGTTTGGTTTACCGATGGTTTTGTCTTCTTTTTTTTAATTTTTGCAGTGATGAGACTGACCAAACCTACCTTATTCACTAATATTCCAGTGACTTGTGAAGAAAGAGATTTGCCAGGTAAGTCTTTTCTACTGACTGATTATTATGTATGTTTTACCAAGTTTAAGTACTGTGGCCATCTAACAGTTAGATGTTAAAATAGTCATGACCTCCCATATACTCTAATCTGAAACAGCAATATGTTTTAGATCTGGTAATAGCTAAAGGAAAGTACCAAGGTGCACTTTATTGCTCTTGACGTATATCTTTTTAAGATTGGTGATGACATTCAAACACATGACCTCAATGTTCAAACAATTGACATACACAGTGAGAAGTAGTTCTGTGAGGGAAATGTGTAAGTGGTGAAAAATTGGCATTACTTTTTTTTTTTTTTTAATTTGGTGAAAAGGCCCTGGTAGTTAGAACCAACATGAGTGTTCTGTGGAAAGCAGATCTTGCAAGAATCACTGGTTTTAAGTTGCGCTATGCTTGGTGTGCCATTATAAATTGGAAGTCCCTGGGTTGTCTCCCAGATATAGTTGGAATCTAGAAGTCAAGTATAAAAAAGTCAAAGGAAAGATTGAAGAAGGAAGGTTGTGTGGAAGTACAGAGCAAGCAGGAGAAGAAAGTAAATGAGGTTGATTTGTTCTGTTATGTAATGTTAGGTTTAGAGGGATAGAATTTCTCACAAAGTTCAGTGTTAATTTGGGCAATTCCTTTTGGATTGTTCCCTTCAGTATGTATATACTGAGTACTATTGGATGCAAGTGTCTTGAAGTTCAGTTATAACTTACAGGCAGGCCTATGGATATATATTTTATCCCTAAACAAGTTTATTCTAAAAGAAATATATCTGAAATAAACTACATCTGAGTAAGTGATTAAGTGTCTAACTTAAATGTAGACAACTTTTGGACTTAGCAAATATTTAATTAATAGCAACTTGATATTTTTACAGGTAATCTATTTAACCAGCTCATGAAAGATGATCCTTCTACTGTGAAAGGTGCTGAAACTTTGATGTTAGGAGAAATGTTGACTTTGCCTCAAAATTTTGGGTAAGAATAAATGATTGTAACTGTAATATGCAAGATTTAGGATTCATTTGGTTTAGGATTCATACTTCTCTTGCTATCTGAATACCATTGTTCTGCAATGAGATGTTCAGTCATTTAAAAAATAATATGTGGCTTGATTTATAAATATATGTATGTATGCTGCCTGATGTTTCTTGTCTGTAGCCTGAACATAGTAAGAATTCAAAGCTGAAAAAGATTTGCTGCTATGGATGAATTTCTAAGGTAATCCAATACTATAAACCGGATGTTATTCTAACAGAATTTACTACTGGGATTTTTGTGGGTACTGAAACCTGTCTTCTTATTCCTGTCAGACTTTTAGCTAGAAAAAACTCTGATTTGTTTGTTCTCTTTTAAAACTGTTTGTCTTCAAGGATGTCTTCAAGGACTGTCTTTGAAGAATAACTTCAAAAACAAGGGTGTGCAAATGCCAGTTTTCTTCTAGAGTTTGATATGGCAAATGTGTATGTGTGTGAACTTAAAAGAGTTTCAGTGAAATGTTTTGGATTTTATTAACTGTTACAAAAAATCTTTTATTTTCTTCTCTTTATTTTTTTTTTTTCTGGAATACAGAAATATATTTCTGGGAGAAACATTTTCCAGTTATATTAGTGTGCACAATGATAGCAATCAAGTTGTCAAGGACATACTGGTGAAGGTATGTGAGAGAAATCCATTTATAAAAAACTTAAAGAAAAAATACAGTGATGATACTTTCTGATAATATATTGCATGATTAATGCTTACACACAGACTTTAGGAAATGTACGTCACTTTTTCCAATTCAGAAGATATACTTGGAAAAAGACTAAAAATAGAAATGATTACAGAAATTGTCAAAGATTTAAATGAAAAACTAGGATTGTTGCAGTTTTGGAAACAGGCACAGAACTGAACACACCGAGCTCATGAGACAGCAGCCAAAGTTTATTGATGGGCGCACTCTTTTATCGGGGCTTCAAATTTCCCATGCTCGCGCACCTGATTGGTTGGGGTCTTAGCACCGCCCAGCTCACTGGCCAATTGCACGTCTGCATTTGTGATTGAATGCGATTGCTGGTGTTCCAAGTTTGAGTTTGAATCCAACCTATCAGTGTCTTACCCAGGGACTTGTTTACTTCAGTTCTCCAATGAACTAGGCTGGTCGAGTTGAGGTCTGCTGCCAGTTTATCTGTGCAGCTTACAGACCAGCTGTAGCTGTCACATAGGATTGTGTCAAAAAATGGATTTATTACAGAATCATAGCTATAGAATTCCAATTTAGGTTGGAAAAGACCTCTATGGTCACCAAGTGCAACTGTTAACCCAACACTGCCAAGTCCACTGCTAAACTATGTTCCTAAGTTCCACATCTACACAGTCCCTTGCAGGGATGGTGGCTCAACTGCTTTCCTAGACTGTCTGTTCAATGATTGACAACCCTTCTGGTGAAGAAATTGCTCCTTCTAGCCAATGTAAACTTCCCCTGGTGCAACTTGAGGCCATTTGCTCTTATTCCAATTGTATGTTACTTGTGAGAAGTGACCAGCTCTCACCTGGCTACAGCCTTCTTTCATGTAGTTGCAGAGAACAGTAAAGTCCCTCTCCTGAGGGACTTTTTCTCCTGTCTAAACACCCTCACCTCCATTTACCTTCTTTGGACATGCACTCTTCTATTTAAAACTTCTCTGAAGAACTGGTGTAGCAAAACTTTCCACAGCTAAAAAAATTTACAGTCACTTATCTTCATTTTCAATCAGGTCTTCAATTTCCTGTAAAGCATACACTGATCTTTATGTTATATGAATTATTTTCTAGAGGATTGTGGTGTTGTGTTTACTGAGCAAATAAAACACTGAAAGTAGAAATTTCAGAAGTCATTGTGGAATTCAGTATAAAATAAGTAGCTATTTTGTAACCTGCATGGTAAAGAACTGGAGTACTTACATGTTTTAGAACTTGTCTTTAGCTTTGTAAGTATCTCATCATCTTCATATATGTTACAGAAAGTGTCTGAGTCAAGAATATCATAGAATATTTTTTGTTGGAAGGGACACACAAGGATGAGTAAGTCCAGTTCTTAAGTCAGTAGCCCACACAGGGATTGAACCTGCAGCCTTGGTGACGTGAGCCCCATATTCTGACCAACTGAGCTCTTAAAATATGTGTGAAAACATGAGGTATAAAATGCTCAGTGAACTTTAGTTCTTTATACCAGTACTTTATAGCATAAGTTGTACTTTCTTTAGGTTGTGTTAAACGACTGTAGTTCTAACCAGTGCTTTGTTCTTCTGTCCCCAGGCTGATCTTCAGACAAGTTCTCAGCGTTTGAACCTTTCAGCTTCTAGTGCTGCAGTGGCAGAGCTTAAACCTGACTGTTGCATTGATGATGTGATCCATCATGAAGTAAAGGAGATAGGAACACACATGTAAAATTTTAACTTTTTCTGTTAAATGATCCTAAATAAAACTGAAGTACATGTGTGCTATTCTACTTTTGATATAGCACAAGTTTTAAAGTAATACAACTTTTTTTTTTTTTACTTCTTTTTTTCAGCTTAGTTTGTGCAGTAAGTTACACTACGCAGACTGGAGAGAAGATGTACTTCAGAAAGTTCTTCAAATTTCAGGTATTTCATGAAGTGTTTTACTCTACTTTAAATAACTTAGTGACTCTGTAAAACACATTTTAAAACATTTGAGCATAAGCACTTTATGTACAAAACATCCGTTCCCTTTTTTAAAGTGAACCATTAAAAGCCACTGCTTCAAACGTCACACAAACTGGTGTTTTCTAATTACCACACCGTTAAATATCTCAGAACTAACAAATATTACATCTAATAACTTTTACTAATTTATTGAGAAAAAAAAATTTTACTCTTAAAAAGTCCCTTTTTATAGCAGACAGCTCTATGACTATTTTTAAAGTCAGAATGAACAAGTATTGGTCATTCTGGCTTTGATACATCCAGCTATTGAGCTTATATTGTAAAATTCTGGTGGTTTTTTTGGTGTGTAACCTTATTAAATTGGAATTAAATAGTTCAGTTTTTAAAGGAATTTAAGTAAAGAAGTCTAATGTATTACATCTAATACCGACAAAAGTAATTTTCTTCCATCACAGAAATTTCAAGATTTGAGATAAGAGTGACTGAGGAAAGCAAGGAACTAATCTGTGGACTGGTTCTTTCAAGAAAGAGTCTGTTTACTGTGTATTTCATGGATGTTTAGTTTTTTAGAGAAATACGTTGAGACTTGGATATTGGTGGACTGATCTTCATAGGACGGAGGATTACATTACAAGCTCTACTGAATACATTTTTAGATACTCTGACAGATGTCTGGTAATACAGGAGCATTATATAGTTTCGTCCTGAAGCTGTTTCAGGGGAAGTTTGGGTTGGATACTAGGAGAAAGTTCTTCACCCAGAGGGTTGTTGGACACCAGAACAGGCTCCCCAGGGAAGTGGCCACAGCACAAAGTCTGGCAAAGTTTGTGAAGTGTTTGGACAATGCTCTCTGGCACATATTCCTGGAGGTTGGAGTTGATGGTCCTTGTGGTTATTGTCCTGTTCAGGATATTCTATGATATTATGGGTATAGGAGATGCACTATTCTGTATAGATGGGGGAAAATGATTACATTTTGCTGGCATTTTCTAGTATTCTGTCGATACTTCAGAAAAAAAAAAAGAATTTCAGTCTTTAGAAGGTTAAATTGTGATGCATTAGAAAGAACACTTGAGTGATGTTAATACTAGTGGGCTTTGAAATACCAGGTATTGATTAGTCAAAGGTGTTTTCTGACAATCCTAGAGAAAACAATTCTGTGTAAATTTTTGTGTTACCCTCCCTCTGAAACTAGCATCTCTGTAGAGTTTTGTAGAGTTTTATGAATTTTTTATTAATTTCTTCAGTGAAATTAATTTACATCTTTGTGTGCTTTGTCTTGTTCTCCTTATGAAACTGCTTCCCTTTCAATTTCTCCATTCTTTTTCTCTCTTCAGTGTTCTGTTTCTCTATCCCTACTGGGCTTTTTCTGATTGCTTACACATGCATGTTTAAGCTTCAGATCTCACCTTTCCTCTGTTCACTAATGTTGTTCTTGTCAGAGCTTTATACAAGATGTTGTTTCGTCTCCTTTAGATTTTGTATTCAAATGTATTTGTTTACTTTTTTGGAGATTCTGCGTGCATGGTGTAATTGCCATGGTTTTTAATTGGCAATTAAATGGTTTTCACTGGGCATGTAATTGCCCAATATAAGCAACTAAATTGTCAAAACAGTTGACACCAGCTATCTGTCAAATGTGAAACCCTTCATTCAAAGAAGGAAGTATAAATATATATACACTTCTGCAACTTCTATAAATACTCTGTGATTCATTATGAGAATAGCATTGCACTGAGAATTTTTGCTGTTATTTTTTAAATTTGACATGGAGACACCAGTAGGAGACCTAAGAACAATCAAAAAGAAGTGTTACAGAAAACTGAACTATGTCTTTACAGTGAGAATTCATGACTGCTAGTGATGGAGATGTCACTAGCTATTTTATAATAAAAAAATACTCTTACAGATTTTCAGATTTTTCATTTACATTTTCTAGTGTCTTAAGTTGAACTGGTGTTTGTTGGTTTGAATCAGCTTCTTTTAGCCGTTATATATAGTTTTATAGTGATTGATAGTGCCTTTCTGTTCCAAAGTTCTCACTAAGTTATTAACAGCATTATTAACAGTTTTCATGGAGAGAGAATGAATCCTTCTAAGGTTGGGTGGTTTGTGAACCTCACAATAATTTTTTTTATTTTTCTGGAATGCCAGTTGAAATTTACTGCAGTGAATAGAAAGACTGTTTATCAGAAGAGAGAGAAAAAAAATCAGCATTTTGGAAAATTTATAAGAAGCTCACTGAAGAAAAATATTGGACAGAAAAAATCTTTTATCAAGCAACGAAGACCTAAATTAAAATTTTTAATTATTTTTTTGGTGAGAGATAGTTATGAATACTTAAAAGATTTGAACTTTTAAGATTTTAAGATTTGATGCCTTTTAAAATGCAGAAATCTCAGTGATGACGACTTTTTGATCTTGAATTCTTCAGTGCTAAAAAATTTGTTGACAACTTGGAACATTAGAGGTATCTCAGGGTGCAGTGCACTTTTAGGTAAACAAAAAAAGTTTCCCTGTGTAATGGGAAACAAATGTCTTCAGAAACAGAATTTAAATTTGTTTCCTTACAAGTATGATAGAAAATTATTTCTTTCAGTTATGTCGTTTTATAAATGCTTCATATTTGAATGTAATAAATGCAGTGGCTTTATGCACAAAACTCAAGCATTAAGAACCAACACTTATAATCATATTTTATATAATTTGTTGTGTTCTTTTTCTGATTGAATCTCATGAGATTAATTAATATGATTTATTAACTATTCATTTTATGTATTATGATTTTCTTTAATTTCTTAGAACAGTTGCATTTTCAAGAAGGAAGTGAAGGCTAATAAAGCTAAACACATGAATAGTTCTCTGTTTCACTTAGGTTTAGAGAAGCCCTCAGTAACTTTTGTTCCGAAACTGCGAAGGACTTGTAAATGTTAGATAGCTCTTGCTCAGTTGAAAGCGAATGCAGGCCACTGCATGACCCAGAATGGATATAGTATTATTTTAAACACACAGATCTACTTAGAGCACTGAATTTGGGCAGTTTCGTAAGAGGCCAGTGCTTAGGTGGAGAATTATTTCAGTACGAGGAGACTGCTTAGTAAGAAAACAGTCAAGTCAAGTACGAAGCAGTGAGGTTATACTCTTGAGTTGATTCTCTCATATATTCTGTCATGCACCTGCTATGTGTAAGATCAGAAAGAAAAATAACACTTTCTAATAAAAGACCCTAGCACTTCAAAACAGTCTATGCCAAAGTTGTCTGAAAAACTTACTGTCAATCTGTCTTTTTTTCCATTTCATTCAGGTTCTTAAACCACTAGATGTGAAAACCAAATTCTACAATGCGGAGGTGAGAACTGTGTGTATTCAGGTTTGTTTTGGCATGCTGGGTTTGTTACTTAGATTAAATTTGAAGTCCTTTCTAAGTACACCTTTCTGAGAAAACTGATCAGTTCTAATGTACAAATGGTGGTACATATATATTGTAAAGTTTAAAAATAGATAGGTTTTTGATGAAGGGGCAAAAGAGATGTTAGGATCTTAATGTAATTGGCTAACAATTTTGCATATATTCCAGTTTCTCATGAACTCAAATACTTTCAATAATTGCTTGTATGTTTAGGCTGATGGAGTACTTACTGTAAGGGAGATTAATTGTTCATAAAGGAAATGACAGATTATCAGACTGATTTTTTAGAGTGGGGAAAATTTAAATTACTTAATTATTTAATTTACTTAAATTTAAATTTTCCCCATGTAACTATGACCTTTCAGTTCAGTAATTTAAATTTTAGGTTTGTGACAGTTACAGCGCTTCTAAACTAAATGATCTTAAATACGCTTTGCATATTTATTTGGACATACTTAGACTGCATTTGTCTATTTGTGGGACAAATTTGGTACATATCTGTAGGCCACAGCCTTCAAACCATGCATTGACTAGGTGTGAGGTACCTGAGCAGGACTGGAACATAAACACATAGCACTGGCACTGGCTAAGCCCTTTATAGAGCTGCTATTATCTATAAGTGGGAATGTCTGGAGATGTCTTCTGCTGTGATCTAAGGACAAAAATAATTCTAAGAAACAAGGTAATTTCTCTGGGAGCAAAAGAAATCTCTTATTTACTGTGTGGATTATATTGTTTCAGCTGTAAAGTATGTGGTCTCTTTATACCTTACGTGTAAATTTTGTGGTAAGGTAATTCTCAGGTAATTCTGGGCAAACTTTTTACATGGAAAAAATTATTTTTTTTTGTTTTCATAGCTCTTATACTGACTGCTCTTGATAAGGGTCTTATTTAACTTTCAGCCACCAATTCTTCTGGTAAAAATCTTTGAGAAGCTTTGATTTGAGCTGGTACTTGTGGGTTTGGGTTTTGGGGGATTTTTGTGCTTTTTTTTTTCCTCTACAGAGTTTTTAAAAGGCTCTTTGATGCCTTTTGTTCTTCCTGTTCATGAGTTTATGCAACTCCCATTATCATCTTACCCATTCAATTTATTAAAAAAACTATCTTAAAACAGATTTTAGATTATATTAAGTGAGAAATTTCCATTTGCCTAGCAAGCTGGTATAGTAGCACTCCTATCTAATTTCTGAAAGAACATAAAGTGTTGCTATGTCTTTTGACCATAGAATTCAATTAACTTCTAAAACCATAGAAATAAGTCTTTGTTAGCTGTTGTGTGTGGTACTACATTGCTGTGAAAGCACCAAGAAATTCATCCTGACTATTATCCTTGAGAGCAGGGGAGAAATAAATGGTATGTGTCAGTTATTAGTTCTAAAGATTTCTAAAGATTGACTAACGAGTTAAACTGTTACCCTTAAGATTACAGATGTGATGCTGTCTATTCATAATGCCTTTTACTAAAATTATTTTCTATTAATATTCTAATGATAATCCATAATTCAATTTCTTCTAAAACAAAGAATGATGCTGAACCTTAATCTTCTTGCTTATTGCTTATATTGCAGTAGCACCCAGATGGAGTTGATCAGTGAAATTTATGCATAGAACACATGCCCTGTTGCTCTAACCTGCTGCAATCCTGGGATTGAATTACTCTCTCACTGACTTTAATGTGCCTTGAAAAAAGGCTTTGTAAAAGGTTCTGTTCCTGCAAGCGTGCACAGGGAGGTAGACAACAAAGTTTGCACTTAAAATTGGGTTTTGGATTGATGAATATTCAAAAAAGAGTTTTTCTTGATATTATGCCAAATTTTATAACTTGCAACATGTTGGCTTTGCTAGGACACATTACCACATTCTTTTTAAGACATTATAAATGAGGATACTTCAAATTATCTATAAGGTGACAAGGACTGTTTTTTCCATTTCATATACAACCCATTGCATGGATTGAAATGCAGGACAAACTTTAAACTTACTCAAAAACT
Organism: Parus major; assembly: GCF_001522545.3. Classification (NCBI taxonomy): domain Eukaryota; kingdom Metazoa; phylum Chordata; class Aves; order Passeriformes; family Paridae; genus Parus; species Parus major. The sequence continues at coordinate 20,302,356 of NC_031799.1, forward strand.
AACTCCTTTTTTTGAGTCAGTTTATTCTACCATATCTTGTCTGTGATTTGTGTGCCTTAAGCTCTACTTTGGATTGGTTCTGAAGCAAAGCTAGTAAACCATGTAATCATACTAGCTATAAGTTATTAGAAATGTAGTTGTCATCTTTGTTTGCATCCATTTTTATTTATGTTTCTGTCTTACTAATGCTATCTTGTTTAAATGGTGCAAAAAAATGCAGAAATGCATTTTGTTTGGAAGTTAGCCTCCTTTTTCTTTAACATTTAACCCTAATTTCTCTAATGTGTTCTTTTTTTTTATTTTCCCATTAGAGTGACCTCAGTTCTGTGGTAATTTTTATTTATTTTTTATAAATACGTATGCTTTTTTAATTGCTTAACTGTCTCTGTGCTTATTATTGACATTCTTTACAAACATAATGGAAAAGCAATGTTTGTTCTGCATATCATAATCTGATGTTTTCTCGTCTTTATATGTGCAGCTAATCATTTAAATGGTTAGCTCTTTCTTTAATACCCATTGTTGAAGCTAGAACTTGATAGTTACAGATTCTTGTCGGGGTCCTCCTTTATAATATAATATAAAAAATAATATAATACCTCACCAAAATTTTATTAGATCTATTATTTTAAAAGAGAAGTTATTTCCTTTCAAAAATTTTCTGCTTTTGACTCATGGAAGTGTAGGTTTCACCACAGCACTGTTTGTGTAAGCTGTGACAGAACTTCTCACATCTGGTTGGTGGAGACAGTGGGTTTGAGGAGAGAGCAGCAGTTGGATGTTCTTCCTTCCTTTGGCTAGCTGGGACTGCTCTTCACAATTTTAACTGCATGTAACAGTTGATTGAGTTACTCTGTTACTTCTGCCGTCTGATTTCACTTTAAGGCGTGCCTTCTATTGAACTGCATATTTTGAAAAGTTTTTTTTTTTAAAAAGAAACATGTAAAGCTAAATCAAATTAAGAATAACACAAAACTAACTTGCTTTTTCATTATGCTGCTTGTTTTTTCTTTTCCCTTTCAAATTGGCTTTTTTTAAACTTATGCCTTTTGCTGTTTTGAAAACTACTAAAATTTGGGTAAATGAACACTTTGAGCAATGGATTTATGGGATATAAATTGTATCAATTTAAATGACAGGCAGTAGTAGTAATGATTACTGAGAACCATGTTTTAGTTGGGATTATTTCCAGTGCTTGCAAGCATGAAGTGTCTCTGTAACCCATTGAGGTTGCACAGTTTTCATTACTATATGGATGCTGCTTTGTATTTAATGTGTTCATAAGGCAATACAAAAAGTTACACAACCATTCCATATTTTTCCTTCTAACATAATTTTTTGAGACTAAACATATTTTGGTTATCTTGTCCTACTTTTATTTTGTAATTTACAAGCAGGACTCCATTTATATAAAGAAACATTTATTTACACTGATCAAAAAGAAAATTTAAGTTTTGTTCCACTTTCCCCACAAAAGTACTTTCTTTAAATTTTATCATAACAAAATGATAAATTGCTTCAATCTTTAATCTGTAGAATGGACTATTTCAGTTAGAAGGGACCTATAAGAATCACTTAATCCAATAGCCTGAATCAGTGACTCTTTTTTAAATGCAAATTTGGTATCCTCGTTTTTTTCACTGGCACTTCTTTAATTGTAGTTTTCACTTTTCTGGGAGCTTGTATCTCAAATAGTCTGAGGCTTCCATAATTATTCTGAGACTTTTAGACATGCAAAGTGACTTTACTGGTCTCCAATTCCACAAAAGAAGTGAGGCAAAAACTTCTCTAGTTCTATGGTTTTTCATTTTCTGAAGTTTAACAGTCATAGCTTTCATTTCTGTACCAGAATTGGTCCTTCAATACCATCTTGAGGCATTTGCTTCAGATGTTCTGAAGGTAGAGCACCAGTTAAATTGTTGGATGCATACAGTATTGGTAACTTTTGGCATGGTGCCAGCTGAGTGAGAGCAGGGGCTGGATTTTGCATTTTAGCTAGAATGCTAGTATTTGATAAAAGCTCAGAGCATGTACCTGAACTATTTTACTTCAGTTAAAGAAAAACACATTTAATTTTCTTATACAGCTTGATGCACTAGTGATCTGGCATGGCATGTTCTTGTGCACTGCAATTCCTTACCATTTATTCCATTTTTTTTTTAAGAATTTGGATAAAAGCTTGAGTTGCTGTTAAGTTGATGAAAGTCTTGGGAAGTGGTGATTTAATGCATTACAAATAAGCAGAATCTAGAACATAGCAAAATTATCCCACATCCATTGTTTGGCAAGATACCTGTTGACTAACACTTTTGCTCCTGTTGTTACTGGGATTAAGGTTTTTTCTTGCATTAATTAATTTGATTTGCAGGCATGAACTAAACATGTGTGACCTTTTTTTTTAACAATAGGACTGCCTACTGTTTTTAATAACACTAATCATATTTTCATGAACTTGAACTTTTGATTTTTTGCAGACAGATGAAGTGTTTCTGGAAGCTCAAATTCAAAATATCACTACCTCTCCAATGTTTATGGAGAAAGTTTCTTTAGAGCCATCCATGATGTACAATGTTGCAGAACTGAACACAGTTGACATAGCAGGGGAAAGGTATGTTCACATTCAGGATATTTGACTTGGAAATGCTTTGTATTAATATTTCATGATGCAAGTATTAGTCATTGTCTATAATGGGAGGATTGTATGTCTTCACTTGAGTAAAAAGATCAAATTCCTATTATGTATTCAACTGGAAAATTTGTTATAGTTTTCTTTCCATAGAAATCATTCTTAAAAATCTACAATTCTACCTTATAGAGAAATATTGAGCCTAATCCTCAAATAATTTGTAACAATGATGACATGAAAACTTGAAAACATACTATTATTTCAGTATTTCCTATATAAAATTTAACACAGATCTAGTTCTGACCTAATCTCTGTGTATATACTTCACCTTACAGGACTCATCTGACTAATCCTGGCTTCCTATCAGTAAACTGCTTACAGTTTTCAGTTGTTCTAGTAATGATATAGCAAGGCACCAGTTAAGGTGTATCAGTGGTACTCCCTCATGGATTTAGAATATAAAAATTTGTCCTGCTGAAATAAATTAAATTTGAATTAGTTAATACCTAATACCAGAATAACTGACTGGATACAAATGCTTGTGAATTAAATTTGGCTGTTTGTGCTTTGTAGTTGCTTGGGTTTTTGGAGGTGATGGTTGAGTGCTTCAGCAGTAGGGGCTGAAGTGAAAAATCTGTCTTCTCCTTGCCTGTTGAAGGATTCACCTACAGCATAATGGAGCTTTGTTCTTACCAAGTGTTTGCATCCACCATAATCGTTTTTCTCCTGAAGAGGAATCTTAGTTTCATCTTAATTTACTGTGAGGGAAAACAAATAGCAGAAGAAAAATCACCAGTGTTTTTGTTTAAATGCTAAGATGCCAGATAATTATAATGTAGCAGAGTGGATTTCTATCTTACTTGCCTCTGGCTGAGAAGAACAGGTTCTTTTATTTCTCCATGGTCCTTGGTGCTACATAATTCTTAGAGCTGTTTTCTGTTGTGAAAACAGAAAGTATTCTATGTGTTTACCATTAGTAAACCATGTGTATACATACCATAAGACAGGTGGGGGATGGGGGAAAAAAGGTTGTGTTCTTAATCTTCTTCAAAATAGCTGTTTAAATTACGACCTAGTGGTTTTTTTTTTCCTTCCAGTGAGTCTACTTTCGGTGCAAGGACATATTTACAACCTATGGATACACGTCAATACTTATACTGTCTAAAACCAAAGCAAGAATTTGCAGAGAAAGCTGGAGTAATAAAAGGTGTAACTGTGATAGGAAAACTAGACATTGTATGGAAAACTAATTTGGGTGAACGAGGAAGGCTGCAAACTAGCCAGCTCCAGAGAATGGTAAGTTTAACTTAAGTGTTAATTTCACTTGACATTAATTTTTAAGGAAACTCAATGAACAATTTTAATAGTGACTTGGAAAAGTGTGAGCTGCTTACTTTCTGAGCCTTATTTTTTATTCACACCTTTCTGTATGTATTAGAATTATGTCTTGTATTTCTTCAGTGAAGTGTGGCTAAGATAATGGAGTGAGCACTTTAGTTGTCAGAATCCAGTAACCAGTGTTGCAAAATACATTTGTTGGAATAAAATTAACTGCTTGGATACCATTTGGCAACAAACTGACAAAAGAACCTCTTTAAATATGCCAGTTCTTGACATGGAAGTTGCTCCCAAGTTCATACATTTTAGCTTGGAGTAACATTTTCTATGTCTACAGTTTTGATTGAGTCTATCCTATTCTGGTTGATTTATGAACTGTTCTTGAATTTTAAGTTGTAATTACTGTCTTGTTTAAGTCAGCTCCACAGCCATCTAATGCCTAAACCTGGCTTGCATCTTCTCACTTGAAGTGAGAGATAGAGAAGGGTAGTGAAAAAAAACTTTGACAATTGAATCTCAGTGTAAGTTTACAGAGCTTATAATTGGATCTCTGCCTCTGTCTTTCCCCCAGTCCCCAAATGCTAGTACATTCAGCAGTTCTGTAGAGAAGTCACACTGACTTCTCTACAGAACTGACTTGGAACTAGGCAAGAAAACTTAGACCCTGGAAATTCACAGGAAAGACACTAAAAAGTCACTAAGTCACTGAAATGTGTCTTGATTTTTAATTGAGGTGTTGAATATGTACATAACTCCATCAAATTAAAAACTGCCCTTTCTTCTAAACTTAGTTACTCTGCTTACTTTGAAACTTGTTGCTTGTTTTTAACAATAAACTGTTTCATTTTCAACTGACATTTCCTATCATTTCACTTTAGACACATTTCTTTACCCTCCTTAAATGACTGTTGTCTCACTCTACATCGCTTCTTATTTAACCTTTGAGAACTGCATGTGAAGCACACACTTCAACACTCCAGGATTAGTTTTGGTCATACATCATTTTGTGCCTTGTGATCAACAGAAAAACATTATTTTGTATACTTTGAGCAACATCTGTCTTTAGAAAAGCAGCAGGTAGTTGGGTTTTTTTCCCCTTCTGAGCTGCAGTGTAACTCCCTCTTTTCTTTCCCCACCCTTAATCATTTTCCTCCTAATCCATTTGCCAGCACTATAGCCGTTGTTTCCCACCCAGGCCCAGAATTTTACCTCTGCTATGTTCCTCAGCCATTGTTACGGGTCACATAAAAAATTCACCGTTGAAACAAGTATCCACATACCATAATTTGTGGGTTTGGTTGGGTTTTTTGGGGGTGGGTTTTCATGTTTGGTTTTTGGGGTTTTTTTGTGTGGCTTGACTAAAACTGTTCCCAGTGTGTAAGTCATTGACTTTCTGGACCTCTTTGGAAATATCTTTCAATCATGCTGTAAATAAAACTTCCACTACAGCATCCTTTTATCCTTTTAGAATATGTACAATAACTAAGCCTTGGCGGGCAGGACAAATTTTTCCTCAATTCTTCCCTCATGGTCATAGGGATTCATAGGGATTCAAAATCTAAACATGCTTTTTCATCTGCATGTTACTATTTTGGATCAACCCTTTGGTATCTAGTAACCAAAGATACTTACTGTAGGTTTATTAGTAGACCATATGAAATGTGTTTGGCTCATGGATAATTGACAATCACATGACTTTCTAATTGATGACAATTAATTATTTTGGCAGAGTTATAGATGACTGAAATGGCAGTTTTTGTTTCGTAGGATGTGGAGTAGTGGTGGGTGTATGCAGGGAAGTTTTACTGGTTTTGTCCACACAGATCTGTTACCTGCCTAACAGAGGTTTTAGATTAAAGCAGATCTCAGGAACTGTATATGACTATTTAAACTCTCCTGAAAAGTGTAATAATAAAGATTATGAAGATGTTCTTTAGTTGAAGATGGAGAGCTGCTGTGATTTCCATACTAATCAAAAGCATAGTCAGCCTTCTTTCTTCAGATCTCTCTAATTCCAAGCTTCTTTCAGGAAATGAAAACTTGAGTAAGAACTTCAATTTCCATATCCAACATCTAAGAATATACATTCCCATTCCTTTCCAGGCTCCTGGTTACGGCGATGTAAGGCTTTCATTGGAGACAATACCAGATACTGTAAATTTGGAAGAACCTTTTGACATCACATGTAAAATAACAAATTGCAGGTAACAATGTCATGTGATTCTTGTACTTTTTCCTCAGAGGGTGAGTTGTGGCTGGTTTTATGTTTCAGTACTCCCTTCTGAAACTACTTAAACCTAGTCTCTGCTATGATTTGTGGCAACACAAAGCTACTTGAAACACAGAGATAAAAGGAAACCCCAAAGAAACAACTACAACTAAAAAACTTACATTGTGATCTGTTAATACTGTACTGAACTAGGAGATAGCCAGAAATCTGTAGAGGAATTCCATGAATCTGTCTACAATATTATTTATGATTTCACCTCATACTTAAATCACAACCCATCTTAGGGTTGCAAGAGTGACATTTAAATGAAGTAATTCTAAGTGGAAGTTGAGCCCAGGGACTAAAGTATGTTTCTGGCCTGCAGATACTTCTCATGAAAAGCTTGTAGTCCATCCAAAGTGTAAACACTTCTGTATTATCCAGTATTGCTAAACCCATGACAGGAAGCTTGTGTCAGCTGTCTGCAGCTGAATTACTGTGCATCACAATAAATACTGCTTGCTGCAGTATAATTATTCATGAATCTTGATTAATAGTAACCTCAGTAATAATCAAGCTCTTACATGTCTGCAGTTTTAAATGCTTTAAAAAGCCCACAGGTTTATTCTTGTTTTTTGATTTCTTCTAGCAGTGAAAGGACTATGGATCTGGTTTTAGAAATGTGCAATACTAATTCAATCCACTGGTGTGGAGTTTCAGGAAGGCAACTTGGAAAGCTGCACCCAAGTTCATCCCTCTATCTTGCACTTACATTGTTGTCTTCAGTGCAGGGATTGCAGGTAAGTTATCTGTACAGCTTTATTGTAAAATAGGTGTTTTATAATATTAATAGTTCTTTCTAATTACAACTCTTCTAACTATTTTCCCCTTCTAGAGTGTCTCTGGCCTAAGACTTACAGACACATTTTTGAAGAGAACATATGAGTATGATGATATTGCACAGGTCTGTGTAGTTTCTTCAGAAATCAAGCAAAGCTGAAGAAAAGATTCTGTAGTTTTACTGGGCTTCTTTTTATTTTGACCAACTTCTTAAAGTTTTTGCAGTCATTGTTTTAAAATGAGTACCAACAAAATCAAATCCCTATATAGCTGTAAATGTAATAATGATAACTTAATTTGTCTGAGCATTTCTTGAATGTTTTCAAATCTTTTATCTACTAAAAATAAACCTTTTAAAAAAGTGTAGTTCTAGCAAATTATATTGCATTTACATCAGCTCAGGACAGGGGCTTGAGATTGATAAGAAATACTAGCATTTTGTGTTTATTTTTCTTATTTTAATTTTTTTAAAGTATTTAAACCCTTTTAAAATGATGTGTGACAAAACTGCTTCAGTTCAAAGGAACTGACCTTTTACAGACAAGTTCCTTGAATCCAAATAATAAAAAAAAGAAAATATATGGTATACCTGGAATTGCAGTGTATTTGCATGGTACATGTATAGTCACAGGAAATAAAACCTGATAAAGGCATGAGATGAAAGAGTGCAGCTGGCACTCTTGTGGCACTAGGAACTAAGAAGTGGAGTATAAGCCAAAAACTGTGTTTGTTGTGGCTCACTCTTTGAAGAGGAAACAATATGATAAATCAGTCCCAGTTATCTGCAATCAGGAGCAGAGTTGTGTGTCCCTGCAATACAGGACATGCATTTTGTTTTCCAGTTAGTGGGGACCTGAATATTAAAATTGTAGAACTCAGTTTTTTATTGTTAAATATTGTTAAATAATTGTGCAAATTAATTCTTTGCATCCCAGAGGCATTTAAATAGATTTTTCAGAACAAAAAAGGAAAAAAAACCACTCTGCATTGCTGTCTTAGATCAAGTTTCTCTAAATCATGTACTGAAGGAAGTTTAGGGCCTGGTCAAGAACTACAATGTGCTTTTTCCCAAATAAAAAAGCTTTGTTTTGACAAAAACTGGAGATAATTTTGGCTGAAATATCTATGGTCACCCATAGGTAGCTATTTAGTAGATAAAATGGCGACTCTTATCTAGTTTAACACTAGGTAAACTATTGTTAAAGACTCTAATCAGCAGCATGTATTTCTCAGCCACCATGCTGTCATTTAGCAACTTTTGACACTATTTTATTTAAGGCTTCTCATGTACAAAATCTTAATGTAGTATTCAGTGTTAAAATACTGGATAAATTTAGGACCAGCTTCATATATTGTGGGACTAAGTCCATACAGGAAACAGTAAATTAGAAATGTATCCTGCCTATGTGATAAAATCCTACCAACATGAACAGGTATTTAAATAATGCAATTTACCTATTTCTTGAGATACATAAAAATTAAACCAGAAGACCACAACTATACAGACAAAAAAGTATATAACTTTATTTATAATATATCTGCAAGTTCTACTACACAAATTGAAGGAGATGTAATCACATGGCAGTAAGAGGTAGGAGAGATACAGAAATAGTAGACAAGTTGCCTTATGCCAGTATGATTTTCTGTTGCCATGAAACAGTCTACTCAAAGTTACAGAGCTAGTTCTCAGTATGCATGAGTGATTTTAACTTTGCACTTGTTACAAAACCAAGAGTGCAACTGAAACAATTTCTAAGCTGAATTTTTCATTTGGTGTCTTTATGATCATAATTAGAAGAATATACTCCCATGCAAGCAGGTTATAGGAGTTTACAACAGATTGCAAAATATTTTCTTCTCTAACAAATTATCATACTTATACAGTGATGGAACTGTAATGATACAAAACCAATTAGGTGTAAATGTGGATTTGCTCAGTTGAATGATAAACTGCAATTGACCTTAGATTAAAGCAGTATTTACAGGGACTGTGGTTTACCACCTTATCTATCATATTTATCTATGAAAAATTTTAGCACAAGATACAGAGCAGTTACTACACAGGAAAAGATTCCTTCCACACCCTGTGATTAAGACATGTTGCATGATTGAAACAATCTAGGCAATTCAAAGAAAAGCAGACTTTAGCATAAATGATCTCTTTGTTCATGGTTTCAGTGGAAAAGCATGTAATGACAGCTCCTGTTACTGGTTTCACTGTTTTTTGTTTAGGCTATAAAGCCCTTTCTGTTAATACACAAGAAACAGAGAATGTTTACTAGTAAAGTATTGTGCCAGTCAATTGTAGTACATTCCTGAAGGCTTAGCTAATGCTGTTAACATTTTAATATATATTCTGTATTAGCTGAAGTAAAACCTAAACACAACAATACTGTAGCATGTGAAATGGAAGTTACAACTCCATGAAGATGACTGCAAGAGAAGTTTTCACATAACTAACTAATGCTTCATTCCATTTAACCTTGGGGATTGTTCTCGCATGAAGCCAGTAAGCTATGGAGTTTGTACTTGACAGTACAAATACACAACTTATTCTGCCCTCTTTGGTTATTAACATATTTTGTAGTTCTTAAGGATCTCTCATTAAATTCTTAACACTCTGTCTTACAGCAGAAAAGTAACTGACTGCATGAGGATTACTGTTGCAAAGCGAGAATAATTTGAGTTTGCAGAGATATTGGCAGAGCTGTCCAGTCCACCATGGATTTTTTTTTTTTTTGGTTCTCCCTATCCAATTTAGTGAAACATACTTTGAGCAGTTGAAGATATGATAAAGAATTAAAAGGAACTGAGAAGTTTAACAGGGTACATACTAGGTACAATGCTTCTCTCCTGACACAACCCACTATTCCAAGTAATACCTGTACACTTTTTGTAACCCACCCAGAGCCTCCATAAATCTTCCTTCTAAAGGGTATTCCTGTCCTACTCAGTGTAATTGAAGTTAAGTAATTTCCTTAAATGGATTACATTCAAGATCTGAGCCACCTCTGAAAAAGATCTCTTTAGGAATTCTCTTGGCAATAGATGTTGAGTTAGAAGCTGTTACTTGAAAATGTATTTAATGTAAAGCTTAAGTATCTCTACGGCCAGCAGCTACACCAACATAGAGAGAATTTTTAAAAGCATTTTAATGTTGTACATAGGCAACCTATTCAATAAAGTATGAAATGTCTTAAAATTGCTTATCTATTAAGCTTCACTTCTTTATTCAACAGATGGTAATATGGATTTCCTAGATTTGTTTTCTCCAGTTCCTTTCATTTCTCATTGGATCCAACTGCATTTTTTTGTCTGGTTTAGTAGGATATCAGTTGGAAATAAAGTTTAGGTTTAGTATCAATTGGACATAAAGTCTGAGGTTCAGGAGTTCCTGTGTTATTTCTCCATTTAGGAGTCTGTTGTTACTCCTCCACATCTCTCCTCCGGACTAACTGGCCATGAGAAATCACTTTGTCTAAGAATGCAAAGCAGGCTCCTCAAATTAGTTAAGATATACAAAGAGCAAAGTGTGTTGAGAACCTCCCTGGGCTAAGAACAAGTGTACTTTGTATCAGAAAGCAGTGTGAACAGTAAGCACAGTAAAAAAAGTTAACACACTAGACATACATAGAAGAGCAGCAGTCTTGCAAGAGTAATATTAACTGAGCAAGAAACAAATACTATAGAGTCGAAAAATCTTTAACTTGACTATATAACCATCTTTTTAGATAGATATGTGTAATTAAAAAAAAATCCCCAATTGTTTAAGCCAGTGATTTATCACACAAGAATAGAAAAAGAATCCTTCTAAGGCAGTTCTTTTTTAAAGTTTTCAGTACTAGTTATTTGTACAGTCACAGGCTCAGTTTTAGCTTATTACAGTTAAGAATTTTAAGTTTCTATTAAATACTGCATACATACGGAATGTAATACAGCTTGCCATGCCTAGGAACATAGTGCCATAATTCTGACCTCCAGGGCTACCATCATAATGTGAGGGTATATGTGGCAGTAGAAAAGCCTACAACTTCTCCTTCCTTTCCCAAGCCAAGTTCCATTTTGATTTCTGTGCATTATCCTACACAGAATTATTGTCTTCTCTTTCTCTACAATGTGTGGTACTCCTTCATATCCAGTCATCTCCCTCTCCTCTGCCCAATGAAGTTGAAAAGTATTTCCTGTTACTCATGAAGGCCCCTCCACAGGATTAAGGAAACAGACTTCTCAAGCATAAGTTTTAAGTACATTCTGTACTCCAACACTACTTAATGCTCATTATAAAAGGGCACATCAGATGGGCCTATTGTTTCAATATTTTAGTATTTCAGTACTGTTTGAAGGAGTACAGTTGTCATGATTCTCATTGTATGAGTAACATTGTAATGGTCTTTTACACCAGCATTTCAGAAGTACCTGTTAGGCAAGATCAGCACACTACAAAACTCCTCCCCACTCAGTAGCCCCGGAGGTCAATCTGATGCACATACTGAAATGACTTGGACTTGGGGATTTTAATAAACCACCTATTCAGTGTATTAGTCTTCAGAGGAGTAACTATACATAAACGCTATGTTCCAAGTTATGTGCAAGAGATCTGTTTACCAGATTTATTCTTGTTTGCAAACACACATGAAGAATTTTCTGTCTTCTATTCAAGCAGAAGAGTTACAATGGTGCTTTTGCTACGAACTATGGTATGCATTTTGGGGTTATATATCATTCCAATTCACATGACTCCTTGAAGTCAGGAATGTTCTTCAGTGCTGCCACTCAAATACCTGCTCCGGATATGATTTCTCAGTTGCTCTATGAGCTCAGGATTCTGCTGCTGAATCTGCTGTGCAAACTGCTGCCCCCTGTGTTGAACAATTTTAAGTGAAATCAGCAAGTGAAAGTAGCATTTGTAAGAAAATAGGATATCCCAATACAGCTGAAAGGTGTATTATATTAAGATAAAAGATATCTTAATTTACAGTCTTAAGGTATTTGTAGTATTATGAATTTATCTGGTTAAAGTGTCTCCAAACAGGATCATCATCATAAATTTATTTTCTTTTTCTTTAGCACTATTACTATTACCTTTTATGGTAAAATAAGACATCTGTTCCATTGATTTATTCCCTTCTTTTTGGGAGGATCCAAACTGTTTAAAATAACTACTCCTAGAGTTGGCATGCAACCTCATGTTAATGGTTCCAGAAATACAGTAAGCAGTTGCCGACTTGTAGTTTTGAACAAGATATTATTAGTTGAAAGCAAGCATTACTGTCAGCTTTTTATATCTTGCATGACTGAAATAATAACAGATCTATCTGTAACAGTTGTAGCTTAAGAGTTAAATTAACAGGGGAGACTTATTCCATGTAGAAGAGAAGTGTAACACTTGTTTACTAATAAAAAACAAGTAAGTAAAAAATAAGACTTCACAAAAAGCCTAGCTCATCCTCTCTTACTTGTACATTTTGTGCAAGTGGCAAACTATCAAGACTCCTTCCAACTACAGTGCAGGTTGAAGAAAAGCCAGATTTTTGTAGATGTCTGTGTAGTGCTCATTTTTTGTAAAAACAGCTCTAGATTTTTGCAGAGACATTTCTGTCTGTGATGTAAACTGTAAATTATTTTTGCCCTGAATAGCTGAAACTTAAAAATAGTTTGGAATTGGCTAGAATGCTGAAATAAAGTAAAATTGTATGCCCTATAAGAGATCTTGGCATATAAGCAAATGACATGTTTTTGTGCAGACCCTCCCAGATGGATATCATCACTATAGTATAAAAGGTCTGGTTTTTGTAATGGTATTCTTCATTATCCTGAGTTCTCTGAAACATTCCTCATCTAAATGAAGGGATGCCAGAGCAAAAATTGATTTGACTTGTGCTAAGTAAATCCGTAATTTTCCTAATTAGTATCTGAGATACCAGGTAGTAAATTTATCCACACAATTTGAAAGCACATGTAGGAATACTTAGAAGATTTAAAGGAATGTTTTTAGTAAGTGGCATTGGAAAATAACATATGAGAACCAGACAGTGAAGCTGAGCACACAGCAGTTCAGTCATTCCAGTTGATGGAAATGTATAGAGCAAACAAACAAGGTCCTGGAAAACAAGTCTCTGAGTTCTTTGTTTTAATAAAAAACACTGGAAATAGATCACACTATAATTCAATTGACACTGTACCCTTTTAAATCGATGTTACAGTTACCCTACTACAAATGTGACAGTTAAAACTGCAGTTCTTACTTACGCGTGGATCAGGCCGGACAAATCCGAAAGGCCACCAACCCCAGCAGCAGGGCCACCAATGGCATTTGACATCATCCCTGACATCCTGGAACAGTTAGCACAGTGTTGGTATTGGGGTATGTGGGGACCTTTACTGTAAGCAATAAGCTCCAATTCTTTTTTTGAATTGCTGAGGAACTAAGTTGCAAGGAGAAGAAACTACACTTTTACAGTAAGCAAAATAAAATTACATTTCCAGTAAAATATCTAGATTTCAAAAATATAGCTATGAGTACTAGACATCTTTTATCAATTAAATGTCTGAACACATTTGTTTTAATGGTACCCCATTTTAATACTTACAGTTGTTGAATCTGAGGATTTTGCATTAAGCTTGCTGCCTAGAATAGACAACATACAGCTGGAATTATAAAACATTTACTACTTGTCTATCACTTAGAAAAACATAGGAAAAAACCCACATGCTGCATTCTGTTTTATTACAAAATTAAGTTTACATGCAGAGCAAAAAGAATCACTACAGCAATGTATTTTATGGAAATGAAGCTGATACAATTTGTTATGTGTTAAAGAAAAAATACTGGTTACAGATTCAGACATGAAAAATGGGCAAGCCAGTTAACATAAAAAAGCCCAGTACCAGAAAACTAAACAAACAAATGAAACACTGAAGAACTGCAAGGACAAATGTCTTCTACTGGACTTTTTCGACAAAAGTCTGTATTTTGTTGCTTCTCAGCCTGGATAAATTAATTTTATAACTATTATTAGTACCAGGCATTAAGAGTTAAGATTATGGCCACAAAATATTTTGGATCAAACCAGACTGTGAACTTACTTTGTAGCATGGTTTTGTGGTAACATATATCTTCTCTGGTAACTGCACATCTTCTTACTTTGTAGTAAGCATGAGGCTATTTAAATTTCTCATTTATTAGATACCTCTAAAACTATATTGCATGTACCGTAGTGTAAGGGTGTCTGTGGACTAATACTATAGAAAAAAACGTGATTTTTCAATGTTAGTAAAGTAATTCCTACAGAAATCAGTGTCTGTATGACTATACCACTGATAGACAAAACACAGTATGTGCTTCTTAACTCTCTTATTAAAGATACTACAAAAATCAGATATATCCAATATTCATTTTATTGATCAATATATCAACATATATAGATAACTCCAAAGTAAATCAACCTTTTTATCTAGTTAATAGTTAGATACAAAATGTCCCATGCGGGTCAATTCTGTGCTCAATATAGTGTTAGCTTCTTCCATCAGTTATCTAGTTAAGGGGCCAAAAACAGAGGCTACAAGCAATTTTCTCAAGATCAGACAGTGAGGCAATTTTTTCACCTAACAAAAGAACCAAGTAACTACACCTCGGGAAAATAACTCATTCATTCCTGGATAAATGCCCTGTGTTCTATCTACTTCACCAGACATCTTCTGGACACAGTGTAAAAGATCCTTTCCCCAGAGCCATCATCATACATCACTGACTCTAAAAAGACACAGGTTGTCTTAAGTACATCATGTGGCCACTGAAGTATTACAGAATTCCAGTGCTATTTAATCATGAATGCCATCAAAGAACTTGCTCCCTCTTTCCTTGCCTACTATGTCTGTTACTTGGACCATTTTATCAAATGAGATGTACGGATCTCTTTTGAATACAGCGTACTTCCACACAAAACACTGGTTGAAATGTGCTGTTCCAGTGAAGCTGACAGAGGGCTTATAAAGTTTTAACTGCTTTCTTAAATTAAGTAAGTTTGGGGCTTGTTTGTTGTGGGGTTTTTTTCATTTATTTTTCCCCAAATTCCATTCTACAAAGTTTATTAATTCAATTTAGCTAAGAAATTGATGTGGAAAAAAAATACTGAGGGATAAATGCATAATTTGTTATTGTACTGAACATAAAAGAACACACTATATGCTATTTATATTATTTTTTTAAACTCTTAAGGTTATTAGGGATAATTTGAAAGAGTAAAAAGAGAAAGGTCTCTTGGGTTGTTCTTCCAAAGAAGAGTTACTTTAGTCCTTGTATAATTTTTAAGTGCTCTGTGGAGAATTGAGAAATTTTCATCATGTTGTTGACAAGAGCTTTACTGACATATCATACATAGAAACAGCATAGCTAACCTATGTGTGTTTTTTTCCTATAACAGAGAATTAGCTGGATTATTGCAGATACATGCTACACTTTTTCTTTTGAGTGTAAAATGATGTAGAAAAGTTGAAATTCAGTGTAATAAAACCATTGCTATAATAATAACCATTAAAATTGCTTGTGTTACTGAACAACATTTGTTCTTAAAAGTTCAGTTTTTTAAAATGGGATAACGCAAACCTTGAAATATACTCACCATACTAATGAAGGCAGGATTGTTTATCAAGCTTGCCATGTCAAAACTCAGTCCAGTTCCAGTCTACAAACAAATTGCAATTGAAGCTAAGTTTCCTACAAAATCCCAGTTAAAACTACTGTAAATAAATAGATAGAGAGCAAACTTACAGGACTGGACACATCTCTTAGTTTCTGTTCTGCTATTTTCAAATTTGACTTATAAGAGTCATTCTCTGGATCAAGATCCAGTGCTTTTTGATAACTGGTAACTGCTTCTTCATATTTATTCACTGAGGTCAGAGCCAACCTAATGTGAAATAAAAGAAATCCTGGTTAGAACATAAATGATCATAAAAAGCTAATGATCCATTTTCTGTTCTAAGTAAAATGGTATCTCACAACTGATTTTTAGCTTGACACTTAATTAAAACATATTATGCTATTGTGGTACTACTGCTTAGTGTAAGCACTTGTTTTTGTAGAAAAAGGGATCCCTCAAGAACACATCTTGCATTGTCTATTTTATATATATATATATGCAAGTTCCATTAAAAACTCCTTGGTATCATCAAGTGACTTAGTCACTTTAAGAGCACAAGCTAGATCCAGCATCTGTGACTTTTTGCATAAGCTTTAAGTTTTTTCCAGTTCTTTTGACCCAGGAGATTATTTAGAAACTTACATTTCTAAATATGTAAGTAGGGCAAGTAGGGCAAAGATACTCTTAATATGAGTTATGCAGTGTTAAGAAAATGGACCTACAAATACATTATTTATATATACACACATATATGAATACTTTAATATATACATATATAAGTATATATTAAAATATGTATTTTAATATAGATAATTTTATTAAATATTTGAAAATAGAAGATGTTTAATAACCATATTGTATTTATATATTTATATAAAAATATTTTTATTAGTAGTATTTATAAATATTTTAAAATACTGGGTGTACAAGTTTCAGCATAATGGATTTTTGTCTCAGGATCAATATAAAGGTTCTCCTTTCAGATCTTGTACTTGACAAATGGGTTATACAGCATAGTAGTAATATCTGCAAAATGCTGTAAGAAACCCTTGTATTAGGGAAGTCTACTTGATGTTTTGAAAAAAAACTGCTTCTGCAGCTCATGAGAGCACAGGACAGACCTACTGCTTCTAAGCAGTACTGGTTTTCAAATCTGATTAGCTAATATATTTAATATCATGTTTCTTTGAACTGTTCAAGAAGTCCATCTTGAAGTTTGAATTCTATCTGCTACTATATTTTCAATTTATACTGACCAAAAAACGAAATTGATCTTTTCCATATTTTGTAGAAGATTTGTATAACTCACATTCAGCTATTTAGTACTTCAGTTCACCTTCTGATGCTGAGCCACACAGCCTGGGTTGATAAGCCTTTGCTTATGCCAACTAACAGACCTTGGTCTTTCATCTTATGCAAATAAATTCAGTGTTTTAGATACATCTGTGATTGTCATCACTCTCAGTAGGAATATAAAGCTCCAGGAATTTCCAACACTGCTCCTGGAGGAACCCATTTGGAATTAATTCACTTAGCCCTAAAAAGAACAGTATACCTTTTGGCCCATTAACTTGTCAAAATAGTTTCTGACCAGACACAAAATGCAATCCATTATTTCTGTGATGCAACAGTGCTTTTTACAGAAAAAGGATTTTACAGAGAAAGTTTCTTGGAGCACATGCAACTCAGAACAGCAGATAATTTCTTTCCTCACACCTCCTACACAGAGAAGTGGTCTTCCAGGATAATGCTGGAATTCTACCTTTAACTGACATTCCCACTTTAAAATGGCTCCCATCTCTGTATATTTGTCTAATTTCTGCAACTTTCTGTGACATATAAAGAATTTCTGTCAAATTCTGAGAAAAACTGATATGTCTCCATAGAGCAGTCATAGAGCACATCTTTTTCGTAGGGACTTTTTGTTGAAATGGTGTTTTCTATATACAGGGGTATAGGGGTGGGATTTTCTCTTATTACTAAACAAGCAGAGTTTCCTCATTCAGTTTATCCCGAATGTTTACTCATTTGCTGAGTCAAACAATGGCTTGTAGCTCAAAATATGTCCTCTATTAAAACAACCAGACAATAAAATAGAGAGAAGCTTGATTGCTTGAGAATGGTCCCACTTTCAGTGTGTATCAAAGAAATATTTGTCTTACACCCAAAACTCTAAAATAGCCTCCCATCTCCAATTAAATCCGCCTGTAGCATCCCTTAATATCGGTGAAGTCAAAGGAGCTTGGATTGTGCTATATGAAGAAACAATCTGAGGAGAATTAAATGAAATAAAACCAATTCAATAACCAATTCAACCTACAATTTCGAAATTAATTAATCAGTTCAAAAGCTCCTCTAGTATGGGTTACTATTAGTAAATTGAACTGTATTATGGAAAGTTTTTAAGTTCTAGAATTCCACTACATTTTATCTTAAAATAAATGTCCCCTGCACAGTTTTGTCACAGGCCAACAAGAACTATCACAGTTAATTTCAGGACACGGTTCAGAACTTAACAGACCAATGCAGTTTAGCAGTAGGTTGTTTGAATGTGGCCACTCTATACTGCAAACTAAAGTTTAGTAACATGGACATGAGCCATTTTTTGCCAACTGATTCAACAAACAATCCCAAGCATTTTTTAATTTACTGGTATAAATATAACCTCAAAAGACATATACAGCACTAAGTTCACTACCACAATGCTCTTGATTATTCAAAACCCAAAGCTAGACATCTTGGAAGAATGGCCCTTCACTCAAACCAACAGCCTGTTAGAGCATTTCTGACATTGTTTTCAGGTAACACTTAAAACCACCCTCAAGACACTATAGTTAATCTCTCAGACATTGCTGAGAAAACTTGCCAAAGAGACATAACTTACTCTTCCTAAAATACCTGCTTCCCAAGAGCTATGAAAAAGAAAAATTAAGGCTTTATTCCTGCTAGGGTGAAGCCTCAATGCTGTTCTCCAACAGCATGATTGACAGATTCAGTGTTCCAACAGCAGAATTTTGATTACTTGTAACTGATTAGGAGGTAGGAAAAAAGCCATCATTACTTCCTAAACTAAATCCAGTAAGTTGATAAATTGAAAGAAAAAATCATCAGAAAAACTGATGAAACCTGCTTATATCAACCACATATAAAAAGAGCTGACTGTCTGATAGGGTCATCTTCAAAAAACTGTTATCCTTACACAACAACAGTGTTCTGTAACTGAATAAAACAACCTGGTTCCACATATTTCAGAAAATCTCTGGTGATGTACACATGGGTCTTCAGTGTTTATTCAGATTTCTATCAGCTTACCCCATTCTTCCATATGCTTTGCTGTACTTTGGATCTATTGCTATGGCACTCTCACAGTCCTTTATTGCTTCCCTGAAGTTGTTGAGCTTACTTTGAGCAGCAGCCCTAAGAGAAAGATGGTAAGAAAATTAAGCTTTGTCAAAAACAAACAAACAAACAAGCAAGCAAAAAACACACAAAAAACCAAAGCCAAATCAAAAAAAACCCCCATCAAAACAAAACAACCAAACCCCAAGCCTAGATATTCACACATTTGTGACTTATTTAATCTTACTGACTTTTTATTCATTATTTAGGCTATGCTTAACTTTCTTTAAAGAAGCAGGGCAAGCAAATGTTACAAGTATGTGCCTAAGTGCATTGCTGGATTATGGTTTTAAAGAACATGCACTCACCTCTGAGGACACAAAGGACAAATAATTACAAGGAACCAAGATATAGCATATGACTTGGCACAAAATAAATCACAAAAACTATTACAAGAATTGAAACGGTCAAGTAGCAGTTTATATAAAAGCACTGTTTAAGGATAAATATTTTATACAATTGGTGTTTTCCAGCAAGACGTACTGATTTGCAGCCATTCAAAGGAAGGCTGTGATTTTTCCCTGCTCAGGCTTTTACAAGTCAACTCAAGCTTGTAGGTAAATCACAATAACATTTCTCAATAACCTCTGCATTACTAAATTACAGTTGCATCTCTATATTGGAGAAATACTAAATGTTGCAGATATTAATATAGTAAGACTAAAAATCTGACCAAACTAAAAACGACATCAAAACAATATATCAAAACTTCAAAAATATATCAAAAACAATAATCAGAACTTCACCAGGGACCTCGAAAGGTCTCAAGCCACTTTCATTCTTTCTTGGTTAAAAAATATGGTAGAAATTACAGTATTTTCATTGCATAAAGCATATCTCTTTTTTATTAAGATTCCTTTCTGCTGTGATTAGCTCCAAATTGCATGAGCTTTTCTGATTTTGATTAAAATGTCTTCTGAATGGGACTACTTATCTATTTTGGGCTGTTTAACAGGTGTCCAACTCCACAGATGCCAGTGAAGATTTATAAATAAAAGCTGGGGGCAATGCTTCTTGTCACATGTGTTTGAACAGAAAACATTTTTCCATGTTCACAAGATTTACATGGCCAGTTAAAATTCTGAGGGCATATCAGCCCACTCTTTTTTTGCACTGCTATGAATAAAAAGCAATCCCTCTGAATTCAGCATGTACCTATGGCTCCCAAACAAACTTTATGATAAGAATAAAGTATATTTATTGAAATACACTATCATCCACAAAAATCCAAACAACTCCTATTTTCTTTTAAATAATTACATACAATACTGTACTGACTGACATCAAGATTAATATTGGTTCTCACAAATACGGTATGTGATGATGCAACACAAAAATTATTTCTGCTCTTGCTAATTACAACTTTAATATTTAAGCCCCTATTGAGGAAACTTCCAGTGATTTTGGGAAGCTTTTGAATCTGGTCTGGTATTTCCATTTTATATGCAAAGTGACTCATGATCAGTTTTCACAAGAATATAGATGATTG
The DNA here is from genome assembly GCF_001522545.3 of Parus major. Taxonomy (NCBI): domain Eukaryota; kingdom Metazoa; phylum Chordata; class Aves; order Passeriformes; family Paridae; genus Parus; species Parus major. The sequence continues at coordinate 20,322,899 of NC_031799.1, forward strand.
ACACTTCTGAACAGCCATCCTAAATATGTAAAATGATAGCAAATGGCATCATTTCCTTTCTCTTTGAACTTGCCTTTAAACACTGAATCTTTGATTTGTATTTGACAAACTATTTGTATATGACAAACTAAACTCTGGAGCTATGGACACAGCTTCAAAAATAGCATAATCCAGTGGATACAGTGCCACAAAGCCAAATTGACAGCACAGTTAATATATCCTTAAATTAATAATGGGGACACTCTAGAGGTGGGCTCATTCCAGTAGGGCCTAAAGTTGAGACTGCCTTTGCTCTTGGGCTGGTCATCCAGGCAGTGTTCCGCAAGAGCAGACAGCTGTGACTAGGTTAACATGCCCTTCCAAGCTTACCTGCTGCCAAATCACTGTCTTCTTCATTCATGATGGTAAAGAACAGATTAGATAAGAAAACTGTAACAGCAGCATTGTTATTTCTCAACAGGTCACACAAGAAAATACTGAGTATTTACAAAATGCTTGAAATCTCCAAAATGGTATTCCCACATTGATGGTTTTTGGGTTTTTTTTGGCCAGAGGTAGCTAGTACTCGAGGAGATAGAGCAGCTGAGTCACTAGAACACCTGAGAAAAAGGCTTTTACTACTCTCAGCAGGCTGGAAATCCTAGCCTTCATTATGATTTAATATAGACAACCTGACGCACACAATACCTGATTTGAAAAGTTGTAAGTAATTTTTAAGCCCATTTTAACTGATACAGATATCCTGAATGAGCCCGCTTTCACTCTAATTTCCAAAATCTAATAATCAAATTCTAAATAGTGGGCATTCTATCCTCATATTACTTTGACCTACTTCACAATTTATCTTTAAAATAATGTTAACGAAGTCCAGGAATTAAAGGTGTGTATCATTTTGGTTTTACCTGTTACAGTAATAGACTGCATTGTTTGGATCCAGTTCTATAGCCCTAGTGTAACAATCCACTGCAGCACCATAATTTTCTTCCTTCATATGATTATTACCTGAAATAAATTATAAAAAGCTCTTAAGGAATTAGATGAGACATTATATAGTTAGATGAGACACCTCTGTATGAAAGAAACAAAGCAGCTACCTTATAGCATCTAAGGGAGTTTTAACTGCACTTTTTTGAGATACTTTTTTTTTAACAGAAAAGTCATAGGATCATGCAAATAAAAATATCTACTATGTCTGTGAAGTTTATTATGTACATTGCAGTATATCATAGAAATGTTCCTCTTTTTATCTTGGTATTTCAGACTTTCCATATAGCTTCTGCTGTTAAGGAAAGATCACTTCACTGAGAAGTGTCATTGTAAGTGCAGTTCCACTCTAGTATACATTCATCAGTCTTAACTATCTTTACAAGCTCAATATGCTATGTTAATTTTTTAATCTCATTTTCATATATGTTCCAACAATTTTGTATTGCTTGTAGCTATCTAAATAACACTAAAAAAAATCTAACAAAAGTAAAACTAAGCACATAAGCCCCATTTTTGTGATACTACATAATTAACTCATTAAGATAATGAAAAGTATGTATAGCATAAGCAATTTAAAAGGACTCAAAAGTAAAATTTATCACCAAGGAAGCTTAGAACTTCTACTCTGTAACAAAGTTTCACATACTGCACTTATATTTTAAGTCCAGTGGAAAAAAATCCAGAAAATGTAACTTCTCTATGGACAGAAAATTCTGGACTAAGGTCTTTCAAAGCAGAAGACACCTTATACCTTCTTTTGTCCCCAGCACAAGGCAATCCTGGTAGTTTCTCTCTTTCCTGATGACACAGTAGTAAAAAACCCTAGTTCAGAGTGCCCAAACTTGTCTGTGGTCCTGCTACTATCAATTTTTGGCTAGCTAGATCCTACAGAAGCCTTGGCTTCCTAGAAATGTCAAGAAATTATCAGGAAAATTATAGACTTCCACTGACTTCTTGTATTTCAGCCAGATATTTAAACCTTCTCCTAAAATAAACAAGTCAAGGGATAGGTCAATAAGTTACTACTGATGTAGGTAACTGCGTAAGCAAAGGCTAGAAAAGATAGGTCAGTGCAAGAGCTTATCTCTGAGAGGAAGGAAGATTGTGGAGCAAGCCCTCAGTGCTTGCACTAACTAAAACAACTGTACTTGCATTTTTTTTGTGAACATAGAGAGCTTAGTAAACAAAACCAGATTCAAGTAATGAAGTATCATCAAAGTAGTACAAAATCACATCCTCTAATAGTGCTATACTAGACTGTAATTATAGTTAGCAGTCCCTGTGAGAAGTCAAACAAACTGTGCCTACATATATACCTTCAAAATACACACAGAATATCTTTCTTGTTTCTAGAGGCCCACTGTTTATGCAGCTTTCCTTTGTTTCTAAGGTAAAGATCTCTACACTAAATTATGTTGTCAGACAAAAAAGCCTTGCAAGTTAGCTGCACTCAGCAAGATTGCAACAGTTAGTGTTCCTTTAAAAAATGCCATCAATGACTATCAATGTTAGAATTTCTGATACTGGTCTGAAAATGACCTAGGGTACAAGGCTAAGTTGGAGATAGTATCAGTGCATACCCTTCTTGTTATCTCTCTCTCCAGCTGCAACCTTGCTAAAGGAAAACAAAAAATAGCTAGATCTACTAATTCTGCTGAGATAAGGAAAAGCAACTATATTATTCTATTTTAGTATCATACAAAATCCTTAAGACAAAAAATTACACAAATGGTTATGCTTTGAATATGTCTCCTCTATACTGAAAATACTATCTTATTGTTAAAATTATGCTGTGGTAATAAAACATAGATTTTCTTATGGTCAGGTCACCTTTACACTATAAAAACCTGCACACAATCTGTGTTCTTGCACATCTTATACTAAGCCAAATTGTCAAATGATACACAAGGTTAGGTAAGTAAATTCAAGTATTGAGTAGTCTGAAGGGTATATTACTTCCTGGTTACCAAGAAAGACAATTCAGCTCCCTGATTTTGTTTTGCAATTCATTAGCCAATTTTACAAATATTAGGGCTGGTTTGAGACCAGAGGAGGACCAGGCTTGTGCTGGCCACAAAGGTAAGGGAAGGTATGCCACTGGTAAGTGCATACAGACAGAAATGAGGAAATCAAAGTTATAAGGATCAAAATAACAGAGAAAGCAGGACACTAAGTTTTCATTTTATTATGGGAAATTACCAGAGGCATTTCAAGCAGTTCAAAACTGCTTACTAATACCCCTGACAGATGACACTGTAATTGGTCCTTTTCTAAAGTTTATACCCTTAAAATTTTTTCAGTAGAGATGTGGAATTACTTTGGTAAAACCACACAAAGACTAACACATAGCACATGCTAATTCCATTTCCTCAGTCTATTCCACAGACCCTTGTGGACTGAAAGATAGCAAGACTGAAGTCACAGATTTAAAACAGCTATAACACCCATGCCTGCAAAGTGCCGGCTGTACCTGCAGTTCAGTAACCATACAGAGACCTAGAGATATTCTTCACTTTCCATGAGTTGGCAGTAACAGCAAAACAAAAAGCCAGCATGTACAGCAGGTAGATTACAACTGACTAACACGTTTTCACTTGTGACCTAACCCTGTTTGAGCTCTCATCCTCAGAATTAAAGAGCTAATAAGCAACTCCAACAATTAGGAAAACGTACTTTCAGAGCCAGTAGTAGACCGCATTTATGGTTACAGGTGACCAGTTTTAAGGTAAAAGAGACATGGAATTCATTTTGAAAAACAGTAGGACTTCTTCCACATTGTTACGGAAGTTTTGAGAGGATTATATGAATTAGAAGTTTACTTATTTAGCAATTAGAAGTTCTCTTATTTTGCAATTAGAAGTTTACTTATTTTTCTTATAAAACTCAACTGCCTGAAAATCTACCACGTCATAAACAATGAGATTCATAAAGCATCAATCCATAACAATTATCAATGCAAAATGCTTTTTTCCATTCCCCTCCCCTTCTTTTTGACGGGAAATAACAAGGATTCCTTCTTAGGCAGCATTAGTGACTTCTATAGAACAGCTGCTTTTCCTCATATAACAGCAGTAACAGCTGCCAGAGGAAAAATAAACAATTGGCTCGTCTGCAATTTTTATAAAGGACACAAATAATTTTACATATGTGAAATACTAACCCTAGTAAGATCACAAGAATTTTTCCATTGGTTTCTGTTGGGTCAGTTTTTTACCAATGTTTGACATCACGTACCCATTTCAATAAAAGCAGAAATTGTAAGTATTAGCAATTCTATGCACAAACAGCCAAACAATATCTGTTCATTATTTAAAGCTTCTACTACTTAGGAATGTTTCCAACTTTACATGTTATCCCATTGATTTTAAGCAACCACCAGAGCCTGAAAGACAATAAACATTATTTCCATTGCTTCTGGATGGAACAAATCACCTAGCCCTCTTATGACATAGCAGTCACCTGAGAATCTGTAAGCTGAAGTTTTTTTGTGGGGTGTGTGCTACCCAGCTGCTGTACTATCACTACCTACAACAATGCAAAAATACAATAAATGCATAAGGCAATTTATTTCTGTTTTTATTACAAACCTTCATCCTTCAGTTGGTCAGCCTTTACAACACCCTCTGGTAAAGTACGTGAGAGAGGCAGCATCTCATTCTGTATGGGAAAAAATCCAAGGTTTTTTCCTTTAATATATAAGCCCTGATTTTATCAAAAACTTTCAGAAAGAAGTTAGAAGCATCAGCAAACTACGAATTACCTCAGGCACATCAGGCATTTATCTCTGGGAATTGCAAAACGTTTAAATTAAGAATAAAAAACTTCAAGTGAGAATGAGGCATCCACTCTTCAGTAATTTTCTATATGGAATTTTCCTTGTCTAGCTGAAATGAATTCCTCCCACTGCCCCCAAAGATCCACATTATGCTAGCTTTTACAGAAATGTAGTTTTTTCATATTTTCCTTAATTTTTCATGTAATTATGACCTATATAGCACTTTAATATTTTGTATACAATATGAAACCTTAGCACATATTGACGGAGCAACTCTAGAATCTAAATTAAATTTTTACCTTTTGAATAGAATTTGCGAACATTTCTATCAAATGCTGTGAGGATGCAAGATGAGTATCTTCCAGGGTAATCTTAAACACAGTCTCCAGACACTGAATTGCAACTTACAGGGGAAAAAAATTAATAACATAAGTCACCAGTTTCTCAATAGAAGCATAACTTCACTAATTTATTTATAAAGTGTGACTCACTTTCTTATTCAGCTAGTAAAAGCAGCTCTTTGGAACATATCAAAAAATAAAGAGAGGTTACCTGATCGTCACAGAATTTGCTTGCCGAAAAAGATCTAAGATATAGACAATCCACATATAGCTTGGCCATTATATTTAAACTTAAACAATTTAAAATTTCATTTCAGTTCTCTCAGTACTTTAATTTTTTTTTAAATATAAAAATAAAGTGATTTAACAAAAGCACCACAACTCATAATACAACTGTGAATGTCCATGTGTCATACAGCCCACCTCAAAGCACACAACTGGCATATATTTGGGTGCCATTACAGCTGGAAGAAAATGGCTCATCTTTACTATATAGAATAAAGGCAAGATACTTACTCTTACCTTTTTTTTGGAATAAAACATTTATTTGAAGACACTTTATTAATCACGTGCTCTATTAATCACAAAACTTTATACTGTAAAAAATATATCTGCAATATCCTTTCACACGTTCTGTGTCTAAGGATTTAAATGTCCCTTCCAAATCTGCAATAATGCAAATGCACTCACAGTAAACCTAAAAATGCAGAGCCATATCCTTAGCTGAAATTTTAAATACGCTCACATTTTTAGACAAAAGAAGATCAGTGGCAACTACTATATATAATTCTGTCTATATACATACATATATATATGTACACACACACACAGTTACACTATTGCAAATGATACAATTATTTTCCCGATAATCTTAAGAACCTAGTACAATGTTTTTATTAATATGTATCTAAATATTTTAGACTGAAAACTGAGGAGGAACAAAGAAGGGTCTTTGTAAAGCCTAGCTTTACAACAGAGAAACAGAACAGAAAAATAGCTGTTTTAACACAGATTATGGACAACCAGGAGTATCTGAATTCAAATTAAGTATCAGTAAAAGCAGATTCTTAGTTTTTAAACTTATCCTCAAACCAATGTTAATATAATAAATAATTTGAATTATTATTTGCATAACAATGAAACTGAACATTAATTGAAAACTAGAAAAGTAAAATTACTGCAGGTTAACAACAGTAAGGCCAGTTTTTATCTTCTGTGTCACAGCTGGCAGGAAGTGGAGGGAAAGAGATTTGTAAAACCTAGAAGATGTAATTTTTTAAAAAAAATTATATAATAGAACTGTCTTACAAACAGTATAGCACATCACAAAGTTAAAGTTGATAACATGTAAGAATTGAATATACTGCTAAATAGACATACAGGTTGCTCTTAGAATCTATAAATCAATTGATCAGGTCCTAAATCACTCAGTAAGAGCACTGAGGGATTTGGATTAAACTCCTTTGTCTCCTGCTATGTGAAAAACTTCATTCTTGTAAACAGAGATTATGCTGAATTTCTAAATGTATATAAACCCTTAGTAGTACTTTTTATTGCCAGGCTAATTATAAAATCATTGAAATAACACAAGTAATTTTTCCTTATATGACTTAGGAGGAAGCCACTTGCAATAGTTTACTTACTAATTTTCCCCGCCAGTATATTTTTTACTGAAAGGCGCTCCTTTTTCTGAATGCATCTCCTCATTTGTAATTTTGCATAAATTTTAAATACAACGGCATCCCTTATCTTTCTCAAGGCATAAAATCTATGACACCAAATCTCTATGATATAGAAGACTTACACAAAATGCAACAGTGCACATTGTCTGTAAACAAAATTATTCTGACTATAGTATTATTAGTACTCAGCATTTTCATCAAATAATTAGTTGGTGCTGTGAATTCCCATATTCCTCCTTTAAGTGGAAAATGGAATATATAATCCTTTTATCTATCACATATGTAATAAAATTAGGACCTCTTATAGGATGAATCAATAGGTTAGAATAACCGCTGGCTAAATGCGAGCCAACAGTGGAAACCCACATAGAAATAAACATTGCTAAACAGAAACATTTTCAAATCAGAAAATATAAGAAGTTGTGACAAGGTTGGTAACTACCTGTTTTAACACTCCACAAAAACATGACTCCAGTAAAGTCAAAGGAGTGGAAACTTGTTTTTTGCCTGTTTTCTCAGGAGGCCAGCCTGCCAGCACCTTGCTATCCCATTTATCAAAGTGAGGAACTGTCAAATGCTGCAAGCTCGATATTATCAGGGCAAGACTTGATGCACTATGTGAGCTACTCACCAAAGATTTTTCCAAAGCTTGATATCAAAGCCCAAAGTTATCTGTTCTCTATCATCATCCACCTAGGTGGTGGCTGAAGCTTGAAGTGATCACTTTGCAAATCACTGCGGAACAGCTGGGGCTCACACAAACACTATCTGACAGTACCAGCACCTGGGCTATGCTGGAACACAGCTCTGTGTCCCCAGAGCCACAAAGCTCTAGGACTTTTGCTGTCCAAACACAAGCCTGCATCACCAAGCAACACGAAGGCATCACAACTAACATGCAGGCTGAATAATGAGCAATCATTGAGCTGCTGAGGCCCCCCTTAGTACTTGCTGTTATCCTGCTTCATCTTACACATAACCTTACCCATGTCAAATACTACATGCATTCACTGCTTTCCTGTTTTGGAAACACTCCCTTACAGAAATTAGTTGTAGTATATCAATCATAGAAGTAAGAAGAAAATCACAGCCTTGTATGTGTTGTAGAGAGTTCTTGCTTTAATCCCATAGAAACAGGTGCTATTGAAAAGAACAAGAGAAGGACAGAGAGAAAAATAACCCACCCTGTAAACAAGAAAGAGAAATAACTGCAATTTAAACACAGTTTAAAGTATAACTTGGAAAAACGAAAGTTTCTAGTTCATACAAAAGAGCTGAGCACTAACCACCAGGGATCTGTATCACTGCTCTAGATGCTAGGGGAATATATTTCTCTCTGGTCTACCTTCCAATTATTCTGCTTTCTCGATATAAGGCATTTTATTCATCAAGTACAAAGTTCCTAAAGGAAATTTACTCTCTCATTGACATTTCCATATAATTCAAACATGCAGTATGCAGGTTATCATTGAGTATGAATACATCGTAGACTTGTATTTTATAAAGGCTCAGTTTTTTTGGGTGATGTTCTATCTCTTTTTTTGTTGTTTCATGGGAAATGGGAACTGTTTGAATTGCTTCTTGGCACAGTCACATAATGATACAGTGTTTTGTCTCTTCACAGATACCAAGTAGGTACATAAGGTACCAACAAAAACTATCAGTCAATTCTTTTCATCCCTTGTGTCTCCACCTAACATTAAACACTTCAGTGAGTAAGACTTGGCTATTGCTACTCTACATGCACTAAAGATATTTTGCACAGCTAAAATGAGTCTATTTTTCAGAATGCCCGCCTCTTATCCTCTAACACATAGCATATGGTACCATGCTTGTGGGAGAGCACAAATCTAAAAATAGGATTTCAGATCTGTATTAAAATGGTAAATTTTGCATTGGCTTAAAGCACAACTGAGGTTTCATAATATTTTTTATTTAGAAAACTTAATCTTAAAATTGGTTCTTTCTTAAACACATTTGCTAAGGCTCTGAGACATGTTATTAGGTAATTTTCAACTGTAACCCAATGTTTACCAGTTTCATTATAAAAAAAAAGTAAATCTCTTCATCTTTCATTATATATTATTATAATATATAATTATTATAAGAAAACATGTTTTCTTTCATCAGATGAACATCATCGTAATATGACACAGGTTAAGTTTGTAGATGACTGCTGCTTTTCAAATGTACAAAATGCTTCAGATTCTAATGAAAAACCAAATCTTTTGGCTTTTATTCTTTTGGGACTATCCTTTGAATAAAATGACACAAAGCTTTCTTATTTACTTTTGTGAACAACTACACTGGATGACCAATAGATAATAGAAGGAAGCACACTCCAGGTTTTTAATTTATGCCTCAGAGAAGTAGGACTTGCTTTGCATCTCAGCAGTCTCTCCATGCCTAAGATTTCACAGAATTCAGTGATCAACTGCACTGCTGGTCCTAGACTTCTCCCTCCAAACTCCTCCTCTGGCTGACAGACACAACCAGAGACTGCTTGAAATAGTAGAGAGATCTTTTTAAAGGATGCTATGAAAAAATTGCTGCAGTTTTAAGACTTAAGTCTTCTCTCAGTTTCACATTCTGATACCACCTGCATGAAGTCTCCAGGAAGCAGGAAAAGGGAATAAGAGCAGTATGAAGGAGAACATCAAATATTACAAGGTTTACAAAGACCTAATGAGTATCTGTCAATAGAGAACTACAGAGAGAATATGTCTACAGAAAGATAAACTGGGATGTATAATAGAAGTTATACTATACAGAAAATATTCGTTACCATGTACGCTTTGGAACCAGTACTCAAGTGAAAGAAATTCATCTTATTTTCTTAGGATGTCTTTTTCCTCACAGATAACACAGAATCCTTGAAAGTAGGAAGCAGTTCTCAAACCAGAACCTATACAGTAATTGTTGTACTTCCTCTATAATCAGCAGAGCTACTAACAGATATGAAATGCAGAAAGAAACCAAACATGAAAGAGAGAAAGAAGCACCAGAAATTTATGGTACACATACAGAAGTCATTACCAGTGTCTGCATTACAGCACTGCTTAACTTAGAATCATAAAATTGTTCAGGTTGGGAAAGAGCTCTGCAACTGATATGATTTAAAGTACCTGCTGCTCAAATTAAGGCACGACAGATTTGTAGCTTTATAATACTTTTTAAATGAGAGATGTCTTAAAATTAATAATCTCAGAAACATTAGGATCATGATCTTATTTGCAGATAATATTTGCTGGCAGTTTCATTTACGTTACTCCAGTTACTTTCTGTGATATTATACATAAAGGAATTTAACACCTGTAGGTATTATATACATACACTCACACACACACACACATATATATATATATACATATAAATAAAAAGATACTAAAGCACCTTTGTTGCTTACCTTCCAAGCTTTCTTGTTCATCTGGAGTGAAAGTATCCATTTGACTCTGTTCTCTCAAGAAATGGATGACTGCATAAACCAAGCGCTTGACTGATGACATGTTGAATTTGTTTTCTGTTATGTCTTAAAAACACAGAATCTCTTATTTCATAGAAATTAATCCCTACAGTATTCCAACCTTCAAGTAAACTCAGTAAATATACACAATTCATAAAACCTAATCCTTCACCAGAAAGCCCAATAACATGATGCCTTGAAAAAGGTGGTGAATTTATATGGGTTAGGGAAAAATGCTATGATCATGTAGTCTAACTATCAGCAAAAAAACACATATTTCCTCCAATTCATTCCTGTAAGAAAAGACCACCAATGCTAAAATAGTCTAGCAAGTTCATTTTCATTTATAGAGTTTTTTCATCATTTGCACTTTATTTACATATACACTTGCAAGTAGGAGCACATGCTGAAGTCAAAACCAATTAAAAAGCCACTGTGATAAATATAATGACATAAAGAAACACACTTCAATAGAAGTTGTTTTGTGATGTAACATGGTGTTACTCCTTGATAAAAGATGTTCTATGGTCTGATATGGTGTTATCCTTTGACAAAGGATGTTCTATGGTGTGACACTCACAGTGTTATCCTTTGATAAAAGATGTTCTACAGTGTGACATGCACAATGCTATCCTTCAATAGAAGATGTTCAATGGTGTGACAAAGTGTTATCCTTTCATAAAAGGTGTTCTCTGGAGTGACACGCTATTATCTTTTAATAAAAGGTGTTCCATGATGTGGCACAGTGTTATCCTTTCATAAAAGGTGTTCTCCGGTGTGACACGCTATTATCCTTTCATAAAAGGTGTTCAATGGTGTGACACACTATTATCCTTTAATAAAAGGTGTTCTATGGTGTGACATGGTGTTATCCTTTCATAAAAGGTGTTCTATGGTGTGACATGGTGTTATCCTTTCATAAAAGGTGTTCTATGGTGTGACATGGTGTTATCCTTTCGTAAAAGGTGTTCTATGGTGTGACATGGTGCTCTGAGCAGCTTATTGTCACTTCGGACAAAGAAATGGAACACCGTGACCTCAGTGCATACTTGTGATTAGTGACACTACTGGCTCAGTACTCCATTCAGCATCAGCTGGGAGTTATATAACTTGGAGGACAATTTTAGTCACAACTTTTCAAGTTATTTTTCCTTAATCCATTTTGATTTAAAAGGCCACAATCTTATCCAGTTCTCCAAGGAAAGCGGGTTTGAAATATAGCATTAAATGAATGGCAAGATCAGGACCAGCTCTCGCTACGTTATTTTCTCTCCACAACCCGAGAGCAAACCGGTGTGCGGGCAAATCCACACTGGGCAAATCCCGTCGCGGAAACGGGGAAAGCCGGGAAGGCCACCGGCTGAGGATGCACAGACGCGAGCACTGGGGTCCTCTCTCCGCCCCCACGAGGGACAGCGCAGGTCCCAGCGGCTGGGGATGTACAGCCGGGGACACTGGGGTCCTCTATCCGCACCCATGAGGAACAGCGCGGGTCCCACCTGCCGGGCTGCCCTCCTGCCCCGCGCCCACCTCCCGGTCCTTCTCAGGCCCCAAGGACAACTCCGCACCACCGCGGCGAGAGCCCCTCCCGGCACCGCACGAACCGCGGCTGCACCGCCCGGGGCCCGACCCGCCCCACCGGCCCCGAGCTCCACGCACCGGGGGCTGCGGAAAAGCGGCGCGCAGCCTTCCCACCGTCGCGGAGCTGCGTTTGCCGAGGGGACGAGCATCGCCCTTACCGTGCGAGATACGGCGAATTCGCGCTGCCTCCGGCTGCGAGACACCAGGGACGCGGGGGCGTGCGGAGGCGGCGGAAGCGGATGCGCAGGACCGCGACGGAGCGGGGTTGAGCGCTGCGCCCGCGGGCGGCGAGAGGGCGGTGAGAGGGCGGCGCGGTAGCGGGCGCGGGAGCAGAGCAGGTTCTTCCTCCTCTCTGTCCAACCTCCTCCTCTTCTCTGCTGCCTGTCCTTCCTCCTCCGGTCTTTTCTCCTCCTTCTTTCCTCCTCCTCCGCCGCCACCGCCCCCCGCACCGCCCCCCATGCTGTCGCTGTGCGCGGGCGCGGCTCGCAGGTAGGCGGGCAGGGCAGGTGGTGGTGCCGCGCAGCCCGGGACGGGAGCGGCCTCTGGTGCGGGGGTGGGCGAGGGCGGGGGGTGAGGGCGGGCGGGGTGTGGGGGTGAGCGCGGTGTTCGGGGGGGGCGGTGGGGGCAGGGGCCACCCGGCCGGACTGGAAGCTGGGAGAGGCCGGACCCGCCCGCGACTAACGAGAGGTTCTCGTTCCTCCCTCGAGGAGCTGGGCCTGACCCCCGGGCCTAGGGGGAGCTGCCTCGGGCGCGGGCGGACAGTGGGGCAGGAAACCTCACTGCCTGTGGGGTTTATTGCCTCAGCTTCTGGAGCGGCGCCCGCAGCCCGCCTCCCTGCCGTGAGCTCCGTTATGCACGGCTTCCAGGGGGGCAGGATGGGCGAGGCGAGGCGAGCTCTCCTTTTGGTACTCTTTGCACGGTGTCAGACTCACTGCAAGAGAAATGGGCAGGAACACAATGGATTGAGGAATCCGGCTGTAGCAGTGGGCTCAGCAGCAGGCTGTACGTGAAGCAAGACCTACACTGCTCATTGTAGCTTTATAAAAAGGTGTGTCACTACTACACGTTGTAGGACAGGTGAGACAGGTACCAGGTGCCGTCAAAAGGTTTTAAAACGGGATTACTTCTTTACTCCACAATGAATAGTAGTTCTAAATGCACCCCAGAAAACCGGCGTGAAAGAAGGTTTGTAGTCAATTCTAGGCGGACTAGACAAATGAACATAAATGCTTTGATTCTGGCCTCTTAATTTTTCTAAAGGACAACATTTAATAGCAAGCGCTGAAATTGTAGGAGTGTACGTTGTGGTAAAGAGAATGGAGCTGAATTTCAGCATGAAATGAAAAAGATGGTTGCCTCGCATGGTCTTTTGAGAAATGATAGTCATGTGCTTGCTGCACAAAGTGCAGTTTTTTCTCCTATATCACAGGACATTTACATGACCTTTGTTCATGTCAAATTAGGATTGAGGGGTATTAGCAGATAGAAAATAAGAATATTTTCATAAGGCTCCTGCTGCTGTTGAAAATTAAGTGATTCATTTTCTGGTGCTAAAGAAAGTGAACATCTGTTTTCTTTTCCAAATTTACATTTACATTCCTTTTTTTGTACAGTCATTTTCACTGTTCTCGTTGACTTTGTCGTACAGATTTTTCCGTCAAAAAGAAGGAAAGAAGGGTTTTTTTGTTTTTCTTTAAAGAAAAATCTTCTTAAAAGTTTGTAAAACCTTTAAAAGGCTTAACTTCGGTTGCAGTTTGCATTTGGACAATGCCTCCTTCATAAGTAAAAATCAGTAGAATGGGAAATGGTTGTTGCACTTGGTTAATTGTGATTTTTTTTTCCCCAAGTCATCATTTCAGTGTGCCCAAGTAATTGTTTCATGAAAGACAGTATTCTTGAACGTGTCAAAGTGACCTCTTAGCTTTCAAAAGTTAAAGAGTTGGTCACAGAAATCTTGAATAGGTTCTGTCCCAGCTTCTGTTTTTCCTGAGGGCATCTTAACATGAGATAAAAATGACAATTCTTAACAAGTGTCAAGTATTATGCCTTACATTAAATAAAATGATGTCAAGGTTTGATTATTTTGGTTAAAATGAGCAGCTTTGCAGAAGGAGGCTTTTTCCAATTAAATTTTTTCCCATTCAGATTCAAAAGATTCAAAGATCTAGATTTAATGCAATAAAACACGTGGAAAAAAAAAGCTAGCTAGATTAATTCAGCATAGAAGTCTGTTTACTTTATGAGGATATTCTTATATATGAAAAAAAAATAAAGGAAGAAGCACTGATTTAAATTATTTTAGTGTCCTAAAATAATTTTCTTAGATTCATGAATTCTGGGGTGTTTCTTTGAAAATCTTCAAAATAAGGTTTTGAGTATGGAAATCAATGTACATGAGTGTGACAGGTAGCAACATACTGTACTCTATACAGATATCAATATAATGAAAGTGGAAAGAAGCTGTGAACACTTGTCATTTCTCTTGCTGAGGAAGAAAACCAGCAAGAAACTGAGGCTGGGAAAAGGCAGAAGGAGGAAAGTCACTAGAGAGCAAAGAAATGGGAAAAAAATTCATAGTAATTTTCTTATTTCATACTTATAACAATAGTATATCTGTTTGCTTCCATTGAAGTATCAGGTCTGACACCTCAGAAATGGCAAAGGCCAAACAAGGCATTTGGGACATTTTTACCTTTCCCTATGAATCTGTGGACTGCATAAACTCTTCTGTGTATTGCAGCAGCAATTTTTCCTGTGGTCAAAAGCAACAGCTACTGCCTTTCTAACCACAGCAGGCTCCTGAACAACAGTTTGTCTATTAGACGGGATTTGCAGAACAAAATTATTTCCTGGACTGGGTGAGTCAAAGCTGTTGAGCTGGCAAGCATATGTGGACTTTATTTGACCCATGGACCACCAGTTAGACCATACTAAGCAATGTTGTTAATGTATTTACCTGTTCTATCATTCTCACTATAAAGCAAGAAATGCCTGCCTTGGAAAGATTTCTTTAGAATAGTTTGGGCTAGTTCAGAAGTCTAAACTTTGTTCAGCTGGCGTCAGGATGAGATACCTTAGAAAATATGTAAGATAATATGTACATTCAGTATTATCTTTTCAGAACAGTCTAGGAATCAGGAACTTCTAACACAAAACTGGTATTTTTCATATGATCTTGTACAATAATCTTCCAGTGATACCTTTTTATATTGAAACTCCCCTAAAACTTGCTTGTTGGTTATATTGAAAGTTACAGGTTAAAAATTGATCCTTGTCCATTCTCTCCATCCTCTTCATGATTGTTTAAATCTTTGAAGTACTTCCTCCATTGTGCTTTATTCTGTGCTGCTTTATATTTTTTGGTTTTATTGGGGTTTTATTTGTTTGATATTTTTGGTTTTTTGTCAACTCCAAGGAATCCCAGTCTAATTAGTATTTGTACTTTGAGTAGAGTCCATTGCTCAATGCAGCCGATTGTTTCTAAGTCATCATTATTTCTAAGTCATCATGACTTAGGTTTTGGCAAGTGGGAGAACAGAAGACAAGTGTGTAACTTTTCAGAGGATCAGAAATGCATGTAGTATGCATGTGCTTCATGCATGCGGTATAATGAATTTCTGTGTTTTGTTCTATTCCACCTCTACTAGATCCTATCATTTCTTTCTTTGCAGCTGCTTCTTTGTTGATGTGACTGTAGAACTGTTTTGTCTCCAGAATGATTAGATGTCTCACAGCTCCTCCTGTGTATGCAAAGTCAAAAATGTGTGACATTTATTAAGACTGATATTCGCTTTGTTAGTGGTTTTAAATGTTTTTGGCTTGTGACATTCTTTTTCATCTTTTTGTGGCTGCCTTTAGTACACTGCATTATCATGAGTAAATAATCATTAGCAAATGCTGTCACTTCATTAATCCCAGCTTTCTGTAGGTGAGGTTTAAAGACATGAAAGAATTCAGAACCCTGCATGGAACCCTGCAGGATTCTGTGGGTCATATAGTTCCATTCAGAAAAATAAACAGCCATTTTTAATGGCCTAGTGTTTCAAACCATTTACCTGCAAAAGGATCTACGTTCTCATCTCACAGCAGCGTAGTTTCTTTAGGACCTTTTGGTCAACAGTCTGTGCAAATAAAATAGATTATATTAACTGAACTATAGATTTGTGAGTCTGAGTTTTTCTCTGTAGAGGAGACTCTTTTTCAGTAAATGTTATCTGTGTTTAGATTAGGGAAGGCGAGATGAGGATGGTGGTAATTTTACTGGTTTCTGAGCAAAATATTACTGGGCACATGTGTTTTTCATACCATCTCTAACAGACACTTTTTATTTCTACAGTGGAATGTTAAATAAGCAAAGTTCTTTGCCATATTAATTGTGGTGGAACAATATTTCATATAACCTGTAACCAGCCTGTGAAGCACAGTGCTGCTAAATCACTTTTCACTTAAAAGCCGGAGAAGAAAGCAGGCTTCATTTCCTTTCCTAATTTGTGGTGTTGAGCAGGGTGTTCAGAATTTTGCAAGCACTGAAATAAACATGGCATGTTCATAATGCACTGTCTTCCCAAGAAGATGGGAAGACTGATTTAAGAAGGTAAGCAAAAAAGATAGAGTAGGTCATCATCTGCTATGAAGACACAGTTTTACAACTAACTAGTGATGGCAAGGGAACTTTTGTCGTTGCTTTGACTATATGAGACAAGATTAGTGAGAAATCAAAGCATATTTCCATGGAAGAGGCTGAACTGATTAGCACTGGGTATAAATCAGAGAAAGTGTTTACCTACTCTCAATATTTTTCTCCTATCAATATTTGTCTACTGTCCTGCAGTACCAGCTCTTTTTCAGAGCGAGTCAACAAACTGTTTCTCATGCAGTAGCTGATTGCATTCAACTACTGAGCTATCCTGGGAGTGTGTTGTTTGCACTAAACAGTTTGCACTTCACCTGCTGTTTATGGCTGTCATGATGGAAATATTATACATGCTTATACAGCAGCACCTGAGAGAGCTGTAGGACCTTAAAAGCAATTTTTTCCACTGTGTTTCCTCAGTTCACCAGACAGTAGAACCAAACAATAAGACAATCTCAACTAATGCCTTGTGCCTCAGACTCGGTGTAGTACAATTATTGTCTGTGTGCATGTGGTGATAAGAATATTACTTTGAAGATCTTGCAAGTAACTTTGATGGAGGTGTGCTGTGACACACAATGCATACAGTTCACAGGATGCTGGGAAACCTAAATTAGTAGTACTAGAAATCTGTGGGTTGGGTTTTGGGAGTCTGTTCAGTTTTTGTTTGGTTGGTTCATTGGTTCTGTTTTGTTTTCTCAGCTAGAACCTTGGATGCCGTCATTTTAGAGATCAGACACTGCAAAAACCATACTTTAGCATTTCTATGTGTTCCACTGCAGACTACTGTGTGGACATCACCTCTTTATATGAAAGTCAATCAGACCAGATTCCAAATTCCTTTTGTTTAGGCTATTGGAGGGAACTGGGGGCAAGAGGAGAAATAAGTAAGTTGTGTCATGTTCGAGTATGTTGGTTTGAGTTCCTGTTTAAGGTCTGGGCTTTGTGTTAGCTCCCATGGAGTACCCATTCTGTTAGTTTTCTGATGTTAATTCTATTGGAAAACCAATAAACATTTGTTGTCAGATGGCAAGGTCATGAGCACTGAGGATAATGAATGTATTGATAAAGATTTTTAAATGTTTGCATGACTTGCAGTTTCTTGACTTACTTGTTTAGATTGGAAGAGCTAAAAGTATAGTTAATGTAGACTGTACAGTGAACTAAGTTGCAGAGATGTTTTTTCTGAAAGGTGTAGTGATAAAATAAAGGTTTGGTGTCAAAAACTGTTAGATTTTCTATTTCTTCAGATTCAGCTAAAAAAAATCAGTTTCTAATGGCAGTTACGGAACTTTAAATTAAGAAGTACTAAACATTCTATCCTTTTGCTACAGTAAGATATGTCTGTGCCAAGTATAGTTATGACACAAAGCCAAATACTTTTCCAAGGAAAATGGCCCAGGAATTCAAGGCATGTATTTATTGCTCCATATCCTGTTAATAGCCAAGCAGATGAGAGGACTGAGAAGTAAAATGGAAAGAGGATTTCATATGTGTTTGGCAGGAAAAAGTGATGATTTGTATTGAAAGATTATGCTTTAATTTCTTTGGCGTAGCTGAAATAATGTTGCCCTGTGATTAACTTTGACCTATTTAACTCTCCTGTCTTGGAAAATTTTTTTCCATTCTTACTTTTATCTTGTGCTACCCAGTTCTCTTATTTTGGTTGGTTTTGTCATTGCTTTACTATAAAATACCCAATTAGTTTTTGTCTGAAGTTGTGCAACAAAACTGAAAGCAATTTGAAAGTATATTTAAAATTCAAGCAAAAACTAAGGCTCTCTAAATAATACAAATATTTTAGCCTGTTAAATTTTTTATAAAGCCCATCCTGTGAAATAGACCAACTGTAATATACATTATATTAGATGTATAGATCTAGTAGATGCTGGTGAATACCTGTGATTTGGTTTTGAAATACTTTTTAACTTTATTTAATTTTTTTTTAATTCCATTTTGTGTGAGGCTTCACTGTTAAAAGCTTCAACCATGTCTGTCTGCTGTCATTTGTATATGTTTGGTAGCACTTGACTCTGACTTCCAGGGAAATTCTGATGTATGGCATATTACTCAAGTACCAAATAGGTTGTCCTGAGGCAAACTGTCAGTTTTTATATTGCCTTAGTAGGGTGTGTGTAGTTTTTTGTTTTGTTTTTAATTTTGGTGAGGCCGCTAGGTGGAGTCAAAACATTGAGCCTCTGTGGATATTGATTTGCAGGTAGCTGGTGGGTACAGTCTTCACATACACAGTGCTGCTTTCCAGCATCAGCACTGCTTTTCTGGCAGCCTGGAAGACCAGGAACTGTTGTCTAGCTAAGATATGCTGTTTCGAAAAATAGAAGGACCAAAATGTTTCTCTTGAATTTGAACTCCAGCATTTTTCATCCTCTACATTGATTGAAAAAGTTGGTCATGGCATTAGTTGTGATTTGCAAATCTGTTCTTACTTATATCCATAAGAATGTCCTCTGAAGGTACACATATAAGGTATACATAAGGTCCAGCAAGAAAAACATAATTATTTGCCTTAGAGTATTTAAGAACTCAATGACTAAATGATCTGAATTTGCACACACTGCCCCCCCCCCGTCTTTCTCACTTTTTAAAATCTTGGCTCTCACTTTACTTTCCGACGCTGTTGTTTCAGGTCTTTTTTCAGAACAGAATCTAATTTTCCATCCTGCATGCATCCAATATACCCTGATTTTTGTGTGGCTACATGGTATTGTCAAATCTATTTGCAAATACATTAAATTGATCTGTATTTGTTTTTTCCCAGAAATTTATTAGTTAATTTACTTCACTTCATAAAATTATAGTTACTTGTCATTGTAACTAATGCAGTTTAGGTGAAGATTAATCTGAAAACTGAAAGTGCCATTAAAGAGTCTTTGATGGAATTAAAACTGTCAATTTGTAATCAGGCTTAAATGAGACAGCAGGCTTAAATCTTGACTGTATTATATAGTGATTCTCAGTAGTAGAAACATGTTTGGTTTTGCCTGTATTTTCTAAAGCTGGTGCTATGGCTCCCTGCTGCTTCTTCACAGATTGTGGCTTTCTTGTTTTATTTTAATAGTGTTAATGGAGCATAATTAACTCAAACCAAAGGCACATATTTAAGTCATGGGAAATGTTTCTAAGCAAAGCCAGACTTACATGAATGTTTAATATGTGTAAGATACTGCACAGGTTAAAAATCAAGTCTGTAAATTCAATTGCATTGTTTGTCTTAGCAGCAGCCATGTTGGCCACTGTATTGCTGTAATAGTGTATTATGAAGGTTCTTCCCCTTTCTAAAATCAAATCAAATTTATATTTTCCAGAAGCAGCAATTAATCAAATTGCAGATTTATTGGTAAAAGAAATTACCTGGCATTCTGCAATTACTGCAGTCTGCAAGTTAGAAGCTTTGTTTTATTCTTTAAAATCCTCATTAAGAAGTAGCTACTAAGTTATTACTGAGTTATTCAACTCAGTCTGCTTTTGGTAGAAAATTCCATTCTTACTGATTTTGGGATTGGCAAATTAGCTGTTTTCACCATAATTTGTGTAAACAGCTGTGTCTATAATAATCTCTGTTATAAGTGAAAGTCCAAATGAAAACTTGTGTGCTTTTCCTCCTGATGTTCACCTAAATGGATGAAGCATTTCACAAATATATAAAATATTTCAGTCTGCCCTGTATGTCATTCCATTTACATTATTAAATGCTAGAGGACTCAACCCAGAAAAAGGCCAGTGCAAGTTGTTAGCAGAGACCAGTTTTATATATCTACTGTAAAAAAGCAATACAAATTAAGTTTTGGTAATTTTGAAGGACCTCACAGAAACACAGAGACTGGAAGGGCATTTGTGGAGGTCAAATCTAGTCCCATGCTACCTTAGGTACCCAAGTAACATAACCCATTTTATAAGCTGGTCAGTCACCATGTTATAAATAGAGATGTTTTTACTTGCTAGGACTTACTAGACATCTTTTTCAGAATCTCACTGCCCTGATGCGTGGAAATGTCTGTTGTTGAAAGTCTAGCTTTTGTGTATTCCTGACCAATTTATTCTTAATTGTTCTTATGTCTGTATTACTTCTTAGCATCAATAGCTTTTTTTACTTTAGGAAATTTAAATGGTATGCTTAATGGCGGCAATCATCTCAAGACTCTCTTTGCTAGACTAAATTCATTATTTCATATGTGTTTCTAGCAGTAGTGCAAGCTTAGGTTGCTACTGACTGTTGACTTTATGGATACTTTGTGTAGGCCGACATAGCTGTTTTGAAGTCACTCATCAAATGGGCAATGGGACTGATTACCTGGTAAAAGGCTGTCACCCCTGGATGTTTTTGGTCCACTTAATTTTTCACCTATATGCTGTCCTGAATATTTTCTAGGTATAACCCTAGCAACAGTTGTGCTGATGCCATTGATGGAGTGAGGTACAGGGGCAGAAATGAGCAACGGAGGGAGGAGCACTGAGAGAAATGTGATAAAGCAATACTGTTGCAGGATATGAACCTTATATTTAAACCAGGCTTATTTAGATAACTCTAGTGTTCTGCACTACACCAGAGAAAACAGAGTGTGATATCAGAAACAGTTTGAACCAAATGGTTCAGGCATTAGCAACAGCCTATGCAGGGATGCTACATCCTTCCATCTAATTTAAACTGAATCAACTTCTGATTGCTCCATGCAAGCAGTAATTGTCTGTTCTGTAATGTTTGTGCTGTTTACCAAAAGCAAGTCTAAAATAATATTAGTATCTGCTTGGTTCAGTGTTTGAGGAAACTTTGCTGTTGCATCTGGTTCCTAGCATTATAAATAGAATTTATATTCCAGTCTGGAAAGTTAAAGGTTCCCCTGGCATTGTTTCTTTGTTTACTTTTTGAGCAAAGTTATTAAAATATTGCAGTCTGATACATGGAGTTTGGGGAATTTATTTATTTATCATTTTATGTAGATAAATAATTCAAAACACTAAACCATGAAAGAAATGGCCAAGATTTCACCTGTGCAGATATATATTTACTTGCACAGTTTTTTAGTAAGCTCATGTCAGTTATTTTGGTTCTTACTACAGTCTGAGTGACTGGTAGCAAAGGAAGCAACATGTCTGTAAATGATCATTTGAGGAATTATGTATAGCAACTGATTTTACATAAAATGTTATAGTACAGATTTTGAAGGCCCATTTGGTCAGTTAGAAAAACTTCCTTATTTGCACTGCCATTTTTGATCTACACAAATGACTGCATCTTCCTATCAGCAGAAGCAAACAAGGTATCAGCATTTTGAAACTGGGCAGTTCTGGTTTTTCTGTTTCTAACAGGTAGTCAACAACTTGCTGGTATTTATGCCAATAATTTATACAGCTCTCAAGTTTATAGGTATATCTCTTAATTAAACTAGCCAATATACTAAGAAAATCAGATGGCATCTTCTTTTAGTATTTAAAAATAGTGCTCTCTGGTAATCTGAGACCATACATTCCAGTTCATGAACTCAGTCCAACTTTAATTATTAATAAATCTTGTTGGGCAGGCTGGAGGTAATATGGATGGATATAAATGAATGCAATATGTTGGTGCTGTGACTGTTTTAGTGTTTGTTTCAGATGATATGCAATTTGTCATTGGCAGGGCTGTGTTGTCTATATTTCTAGGTGAAGATACTGAATGACCAAAAGCAATAGGTTCTTTTTAAAAAGAATATCTGCTTAGTATCCCTCACTTTATCATACTTTTATGTTGCTCAGGTTGTTGTTTTTCTTTGACTCCATTTGACTTTTATTTTGACTTCAGTTTGAATCATTGTGTAGTCTTTCTGATGTTCTTGGATGTGGGTGGTGTGGGGTAGAGTTCAGAGCCATGAACGTGTTTCTGAGGAGCTTCCCCTTTACTTCCCAAAAGGTTTTACCAGACCTGTGCTATCAGTATGTGAAAAACTAGACACAGGGCAGTCCACTGAGAATCTGTTTATGACTTAAGCTGTTCTTTAATGGATTTGGAGATTCAGGTAGAGTTCAGTAGATTTTGGGGATGAGAAACTAACCAAGAATGTTATTACTTAAGCATTTACATTCATGACAGAAGCTTCTTTTATGTTAAACTTCTATTTGAAATTCAAAGTTTCAGTAGTCCAGTGAGAAGTTACTAAAGCCTTAGTGCCAGAACTCAGTATTAGAGAAAAAGAGCAGAGGTGGAGCAAATGTTTTTTATGCACGCTTCGTTTTCAAAGTGAAATTGTCAATATTCTGGACCATGATGTTTCTGTATGGCACTGAAAGGAAAAATAAACAACTTGCCTACACTGGAATTGATAGATTTGAAGAATCTGTGGTAACAAGGAAAATAGTTTCAGCATAAAGCATAGATAGAAATGTTGTCTTTTGTTTTTGTCTTGCATCAAATAATTTTGGTTAGGCTATTTCTAGAGAAATTCTATTACAGAATTGGAAGACTTCTGACAGAAAGTTTTGTCTGCCTTCAAACAGAAGCCATGTGTGCAGCCCTTCTCAGATTGTTGGCATTTCACTGTTTTGTTATTCCTTCAGGCTAAAATTGGCTTTTATGCATGCTCCCTGCATTGTATGCCAAAACCTTTCTGTGCACCTATGCACATACCAGACAGGTTTTATAATAAAATCAATAAAGGTACAATGGCTAGTGTTAAGAGAAAAACTTACTTAATGTAAAACAGTGTTAAGTAAACATGCCTTTATTAGCAAGATCTCTGTGTATTTCTTCAGTTATGGCTGAAAAATTTAAGTTGTCATTATTACAATAATGTGATTTTTTTTTTTTTTTTTAATTTCTTTTAATTACGTGGCAGAAATAGGAAGAAAGATAGTAAATATCTGACAGCCAGGAATCCTCCTATGATAGTAAACACTGGAGGAATTTTGACTACTTGAATGCAAGCTTAATTTTAAAGAAATTAAATCAACTGAATTTATATATCCACTATAGTTCATGGATTATTAAAACATCATAGTAAAGAAATGTACCTCTTCTGGTAAAAGAGTGAAGCTGTCTATTTAAGATCAAACACAATTAAAGGAGTAAATTTGCAAGTGAGTAACAACTACGTTTCCTCCCATGCTGATTATGTGGCAGACATCCTGTATAAATACAAAATTATTTGATATAGTGGGTACAATCAAGTGATATTTTTTATGTCTTATTTTGTGCAACTTTGCAGTTCTTGTTCTTTGTCATCTGAAAATAACTCTGTGAGTTTTATTCTTTACTTCAAAAATGAAGTCTGTCTATTTCTGTAGAGTTCCAGTAACTGCAATGCTGTTTTCCTTAGAAGATTGAGTCATAATTTAGTCTGTATGGTTTTGTCAATACCAAAGTTTTTGTCCCTGTTTGCACTTAGTCATACTCTAAATGGAAAAGGTATAAGAGAGATTTATTTAAAAATTAGACTAAATTTATAAAGATAACAGCTCTAAAAAGGACTTTGTTCTTCCTTCTAAAATATTCTGATGCTGTTTTTTTAATGTTTACTAAAAACTGTCTATTGAACTGGAATCTTGCTATGCACAGATATTTTTTATACTTTCAGGTCCATTGGGCCACGGCTTGTGTTGAGAATGACGTTAGGAGCAGAAATTACTAGCCAGCTCAAGGCTTCTTCATACATAGCATCAGGACAAAACCTTTTGAGATGGGACCTGTCACCAGAGGAAATTAGAAAAAGAACAGAAGAACTTATCAGGAAGACAAAGCATGTATATGACAGTGTCGGGATGCTTGAAATCGAAGAAGTAACACATGAAAATACTGTAAGGGCTTTGGCAGATATAGAAGTAGAATATGCAGGTTAGCATGTGTTTTCTGTATTTCTTTGCATAAGGCATTCCATATGCCATCTGCACATAAGGAAAC
Source organism: Parus major (assembly GCF_001522545.3). Classification (NCBI taxonomy): domain Eukaryota; kingdom Metazoa; phylum Chordata; class Aves; order Passeriformes; family Paridae; genus Parus; species Parus major. Next base: position 20,347,252 of record NC_031799.1, read on the forward strand.
GTGGAGAAAAAATAGCTGTTGCTTCCAATTTTGATCTCTGCTGTTCTTGTGTAGAATGTGTAGAGGCCTCTGAAGAGTTCTCTGGTCCTAACAATCTTTTGGAAGCTCCCAGAGAACTGCATTTAGTCACCTGTTTTGGTTTTGCATGTGACGCTCCACACGGTTACATTTCCAACCACGTGCAGCTGCCAGGGGACACTGCAGCAGTGTAGGCTGCAGCGTCTGTGGTATGCATAGTGCATTACACATAGTGAGCAGTATTTTTTTCAGACACTGCAGAATCTGACACAAGCAAGTTGAATGGAGTAATGGAGATGTTGATAAAATGCTAGTGGAGAAAATATGATGATGAGGAATTTTTGAATGTGCTATTGAAAGATGACTTCTTTACTCACTCACGTTTAAATTGCGGCCTGTGAGGTCTTGAGGAATCCAGGGAGAGGTTGGTCATACAGTCACAGCTAGATTGTTCTGAATGAATTATCAATCCATAGCAATATTAAGATGGGGTTTAATGGTCAAACTCAGGTCATTCAGTTTATTTGTTAATAATTGTCAGAGGAGATGGCTAAAATACAAACTGCATATTGCATGTCTTTGTTGAAAAAAGCCTTTCAGATGGTGGCTGCATTACTTATAAAACAGTGAGTATAATAGATGTCAAATTCTTTTAAATACTCAAAAAAAAAATCTTTAGTGGCCACAGAGGTGCTAGAAGCAGCTACCTTGGCTGGAGCAAAATCTTTGAATAGCAAAAAAGCACAACTGGCATCTCAAATGTAATATTAGTCTGGATTTTGCATTACTTAAAATTGCACATCCAGTGAATTGGCTAGAATTTTTTCTGACATATTCAGACAGTAATCTTCATTTAAAAAGCCTGCTTCCAGATTGAGCTTTAATTGTACCAATATACTGATTTGGTACAATTATTCTAAGTCTTCTCACCAAAGAGATTTACAGAAGGAAAATCTGTGTTGGACTCAGAAAACAGTGGCCATCAACTTTTGAGCGTGGCCATGAAGATGTATTTTTTTCAATACATACTATTGCAGTAGTAGGTCACATTTAAGGTTTTAATTCTAATCTTCAAAGCTATGTATGAAATTATCATGACCTGCTGTGAAACAGCCCATGGCATATGAGAGGGATGTATTACCACAGCAAGACTTCCATAAGAACCTTGGAATTTAAAACCTGTGTGTCCCTTTCACATAAAAGGCCTACCCCAGTAACTGCAACTTATTGTTCAAAAAGACAGAGATGACAATAGAACTTAAATTTCACTTGGAAGCTGCCAAAATTCACTTTATAATTTTAAAACATCTTGGCATAAAGGAAGGAGGTAAAAGGGGAAGTTTTCTAAGGACTTCAAAAAGAATCACATGCCCATGGTTCTGTTTCTGAATCTGTCTCAGAGCTTGATAAAATTACTGCACATCACATAAAATTACAAAGCTTTAAATCAGCCGAATATGTTGTTACTCTAAAAAACACTTTTGGAAAGGTAGATGATAAAGACATATAATTTGATTTTTAATTAAGCAAATTAATTTCTATTTTAGGATATCTATTCAATGTCTTTGAAGATGTAATGTTCCTTAAATATCTAGGATTTACTTAATCTCAGAAGTATATTCTAGAAATGTAATATTACTCAGCTTCCAATCTCTAGAAGTTCAGAATGCATGGACAGCATTTTCCCTGTTTGCCATGTTGTTTCTCCTTAAACACAGACGAGTACAGTACATGGGGATTTGACACTGTGCTCATAACAATGCAAAAATAACTTCAGGACAGATGGGCATGTTTGAAAGATTCAGAGCTTCTGACTTTAAATGCTAACACAGAAGCATGTGTGCCAGCTATGAAATGTCAGTCTTCACTTACATGACTTTTGGAAGATGAAGCATTTCTAATGTATTTATATACCAATCAGCTGATTTTGTAGAAGATGGTGAGATAATTAGGCTTGGGGTTTAGAAATCTTCTGTAAAAAGTTTATTTGTTAAAATGGTGTGTGGTTTTGTCCTTTTAACCTCTTCAGTTTTATATTACTTGTAATCACTTTGTATGCTTTATGTGTTAGGTTGCTTTGGATAATTTTTTCTTATGTCTTTTATAAATGTCAGAAGAGGGAAAGATCCTTAAAGCATGTCTATTCTTCTGTGTTTGATGCATCTTATTTAAACAGTGGAAAGAAGCATGTTGGATTTTCCCCAGCACGTCTCCACTGACAAAGAGATACGCTTAGCAAGTACAGAAGCTGACAAAAAACTGTCAAATTTTGATGTGGAGATGAGCATGAGAGAAGACGTGTTTCAGAAGATTGTTTATTTACAGGTAAATAACAGTATATCTGCATTAGTTGTGACATGTATCTAAATTTATCTAAAATTAATTGGTATTCACAATGCTTTTCAAGATGACTTTATGTTTCCTCTGTGTCTGTGCCACTCAGATCTTTCCAGTGGGACACTGCAATACAGCAGAAAACATCTGTTTCTGCTGTTCCTATTCTTTCTCTTATCTAGATCTGTGTATCCTTCTCTCTCCATTGCAGTAGCTTTGACTTTTGTCTAGTCTTCAAAAAAAATGATACAAGGAATCTAAACTAAAAGACAGAAACCTATTAGGAAATTTTTTTGTTGTTGTTTTCTTCTGACCAAGCTTGTTCCAGGAGGGAAGAAAGAAAAGAGGCAATATAGCAGTATACTTACATTGGCTTATACTGCTTTTGAATATGTGTCCAAAATTCTGCATTATTGAAAATATTGAGAATTTTGAATCTAAAAGCAGTTTTAAGTTAGAAGGTTAATGAGAACATATAAATGGGATTGATCTCTGAGATTACCTCTTTTCATCAGCTAATTATAGACAATTACCTTGTATCCTCTTCTTCATCTGTTTCTTCAGCCTGAAAATAAAACTATGTTAAAAGATACATTTACTGTTGAACTAGTTTCTATCTCCTTTGTGTTTCTGTTTAGCTTCTCTTTTAATTGAACACCAGTAGGTATCTCATGTTCTTCATTTGTATTGGTTTTTTTTGTAGCTCAAACAGAAAGAATATTTGATTTTGTTCCGATATGTCTGATGACATTTAGTAGTAATTTTCTTAAAAGTGCAATGTAAGGATAATGCAAGGAAGCTATCTAATGTGATAATGAAAAAATATGTGTTTTTCTGTTTTATATGTGATTTTTTTCCTCTTAACCCCAGTGAATTTTAATCTTCTTGTAATGCTTCTAAGATACTAGAGGCTTATTTCGTGGAGTCACCATTTGTGGTTTTTGCGGGCTTGACCAGGAATCAGAATAATGTTTGCAGAACCATGCTAAAGTACCTTCCATTACCATTGTCTTTTTTTGCTGTGTTTTCCAGGGAAACTTTCAAGTGTTCTCCTCTAGCTCAGTAATCTTGTTCCATGTTTGTGAAAGTATATAATAAGCTCATTTTGAGTATGTTCTGTTGTATGCTGGCAGATGGTACGTTCTGTTGACTTTTTCCCCCCCCTGTACTTTATGTTGATTTTTTTTCTCCTTCCCTTGCTCAGTTGCTAGTAATTAAAAGGCTTGATTTGTATGTATTATCTACTGGGATTTTCCCCACCCTCCACTATAGAATACACAGATACATTGAGGACTATGTAACATATCTGTGTATCTATCTATTTTTAATTTACATGACAATCTGACAGTAGGTAGTGAACACTGGTTACCGTTATTCACTACTATTACTTTCTTAAATTTTTTTTTTTCATTTGGTGTTTTCCTGTTTAATTTTGCCTTGCAGCAATCTTTGACCTTTATAACAGAATTTTTGCTTAAGTCTCCATTTAAGTTTTTTAGAAATTTTTCATAACTGCAGCATGCAAGCATGTTTTAGTATTACTTTGCCTGAGATGCAGCTTCTGAGTATATATCCATTTCTAATAACTGTAAAAGTAGTAAGAGTTTTGCTCTCAAACACACATGAAATTTCCAGTAGTGCCAGACTGGTCAAATACTGCTATTTCCAAATCATCAAGTTCTTACTAATTTTTCCCAAATTTCTAATGCCTCCTCCTGTTAGAAACTTGCAGCTAAAAAGTCAGGCTCCAGGAACACATGAAAAATGAACTTCCACAAACAGAATTCAGATTTCAGCTGAAATTATTTCATCAGTTCAAAAAAGCAGCAGATAGTTGGATTAAATCAGATTTTTCATGGCCACACTGGGGATTTAATAGTTCAGGTAGATTAATTCAGTTTCATGATCCTTCATGGGGCCAAATTAAAATGGGGTGAGGACAGTGAGGGCCCTCACACTTCCATGTTATTTATAACATACTAAGAGGTGAGCAAATCTGCTTGGCCTCAGTGACATGTGGAATGCTTTAGCTCCCCTTAATGGGTGCTAAACTTTTCTAAGTTAACAATAGTACTCTTTCTAAATTATGCTTAATTTAAGAGCTGTTGATGGAGAAAAATGAGGTTTTTACATTAAATTTAAGAAAATATTAAAATAATGTAGTCACTTTATTTTCCCCACATATTAGGGGGAAAAAATTCTGCATAAAATTGAATGTGCTCCATATCTTACTCTTTGAAAAACTTGTATGTTGAGGTTTGAAACTTGGAATAAAGGTGAATCTGGTGACTAGTAGAGGCATGCTTAAGAATGTTGCCAGTCTTCTCCCCACCCACATGCCCTCAGGAAACGGCCTGACATAAAGAGCTGCTTCAGGTTTTGTTCATGGAATTCTAAGTAGATTTTTTTTCTTACTCTGCCTGTAGGTTTCTTCCTGGAATAAAGTAGCAAGGCTTTCCAAAACAAGTGTGAAATGGTATATAAAATCATCAACCTGTTCTAAAAGTTCTGGAAAGTTCCAAAATTTTGTGAATGTAGTATATTCAAGAAGATGGTCCTTGTGGGCCTCTTCCAACTCAGAATTTTCTGTGATACTGTTTTGTTTTTGTCACTGATATCTTGGTTCTGGAGAAGACAAATATGCTCACATTGTATGCCATCTGATATTCTTAAGTGACACTTCTAATCTTTTGGGATTTCTTTTTCAATCCCTCTTATTTATAGGGCACAGTGTTACAGCATTGATTTTCTCCTACTATCTTAAAGAAAGTGATCTCTACAGAAGAAGCTTAAATGCACTATACTGTAAACTGGAAGGGTTTGCCATTATGACAGCATGTAAATGTGCTGAGACACTTGGTAAAAGAATATTATTTTTCAAACATTCTACATGAATATAAAAATACTATTGTTTAGGGAAGTTCTTCACATTAAAATCCAGAATGTTTCCTTTTTTAATATGACAGTGTTTTAAAGAAGAACTCTGTTCAAACCCTTCTAATGCTTGGTATGGTTCATACAGTAAATGTTATAAATTGAATTTTTCTATTCTGTCATTTCAGCAAACCTGTGATCTTGAAAATGTAAAACCTGAAACAAAGCGATATCTAGAGAAGTCTGTTCAAGTGGGGAGAAGAAACGGACTCCATCTTCCTAAAGAAGTGCAGAAAGTAAATATGTACTATTTGTTTATAAAGCAAAGGTTGCAACTGTTGAAGAGATAAATTTAGGGCTGGTTAGCATGTATTTGAACTTCATTTGGACCTGCTGAATTGCTGCTCTAATCTTAACTCATCTTAGATCCAGATCCATCCTTTAAACTTCAATCACTTGAAGGTTTTTAAACTAATCTGATAGAAGAGACCTCTCAGAAAATACTACTAGTGAGTCTGCATTTCTATTCAAAAGTATGTATAACTGTTGCAAACACACAGCTACACTAGTTTCAGTTAATTGATGTAGTAAAATGTGTCCAAGATTTTAGCATTTTACCTGAAAAAAAAATCAAAGTAGGTTAGAGGAGAAAACAAGCTGCTCTGAGAATTTTTCTTCATTAAGGGAGAGCTGATTTACAAAGCAATTGTCACTTCAGAAAATCAGGAAGTCAAATTGTTAGCATGAGATGCTAGCATCTCACCCTTAATGGGAAGGGAGCACCCAAGATTCATGTAGATGATTGTGGTTGAAAGGAACGACAGAATTAAGGTCTGCAGAAGCTTAAAAACTTTTATTAGTAAATTATATACTTGGTGTGGAAATTGGTACATTAGTCTCTGACCTAGCATAAGCACATGGGAGTGGGTTTTGTATAAAAGGGATACAGTGACAGGGAAAAGACAAAGAGATAAATTAATAAAAGAGGGGAAGAGAGAAAGAAGAAAGGGAGAAAGAGACATGACCATTCATGCCTCGAGCATCAATCCAGCTGCCTAGGTGTCCAGAGTCTTGGGGGTACCTCCTGGTCCTGGGTGGGGGTACTGTTTTATAGATAAGTTTTCCTTGCCCTAGAGAAAAGTTTTGCAATTTCTGTGTAAATTAATCATCATGCACAGTCTGTTCTTTACGCTGTTCTGGAAATGGGTCAGAGGGCTTTGGCAGCCTTTGGTAGTCCCCCTCTCTATGTTCCAGACCTGTTGCTCCTTCTCATTTCTCTGTTTGTCCTGTACTGAGCTGTGCTTATCTCTAGGAGGAAAATCAAAGACCTTTGTCCCAGAAAAGTGCTGTCCTACCTCTGCATGGCCCCTTGTCCAGTCACATCTTGTTCTTTCTCACTGTGTTACTGCCAGCAGTCCTTGGCTGTTGTTACCTACAGTCCTTGGCTGGTGCCCTAGCTATCCTGCTGTTGGTGTTTCAGACATACACACTGGCCCTTATCTTGTGGGATTCTACAGATGCCAACATAGTTATCTTCAAATTCTGAGTGATATTTCTAACTATAATTTGACCTTTATTTCTGACTGTTGAATAGACTTAACCCTTTGTAGAAAATAATCAATCTTCATCCACATCCTTCTGCTAGTGAGTGCAGTTTGATGTGCATTTTCCTATAACTGATGCCTCTCAAGATATTTGGAAATTCCTTAGAGGAAAATAGTTGAATTATATTTAGCTTTTTATTTTATTATATTTAGCTTTTTTTTTTTTTTATAGTGTGCATTCTCTTACTTGTAACTACATTTATTTGAACTTGACAATAACATGTAGAAACTTGCTATATTAGAAAATGTTTCAAAAAAATGACTATCAGGGTTTTAAAATAGGTTTTAGAATGGCTTTGTGTTTTGAGAGCAGCCTCTTCTTTCTACCATACCATACCTGTACAATTACAAAACAGTGTTTTTGAGTAAGTCACATGCTTTTTTACTCTTTTCATTCTCATTGATTTCCGTGGATATTTATACACTTAAAATTGTAATTTAGCTGTTCAAATAAAAAAAAAACAATTGAAGGTTAGCACATGAAACTGTGAATGTGTTCAGTCCTCTCTAAGCTGAGTTTAAAATGCTGGAGTGATAGCCCTTGGCAACAATATTGCTCAGGACCAAACAAAACATAAAAGGAAGACAGGGTATGAAGTATGGTGATACCTGCAGTGTGTTATTTGCTCAGTCCTGGTATTTACTGTTGGTTAGTAGAGAGCCTATGAAAAGAAAGGAAATGTTATTCATTCATGTAGAGGATAAAATTGCCAACTTTGATTTTTGTTTTTCCACTGAGTTCAGTTTATACCCTATACAGGAAATAAAGGCAATGAAGAAAAAATTGAGTGAGCTGTGTATAGACTTTAACAAAAACCTGAATGAGGAAAACACATTTCTTGTATTTTCTAAGGAAGAACTTGGTGAGTAGGATGCTTATTGTTTCTGTTTTTTCAACCTTCCAGTTTTTATTGGAGTAGCTGGTTTTTACCTCATGTATGAGTGAAATTCTATTTCCCAGTCTTTTCTGTTTCTTTTTTTAGTCCTTCTCCAGAATCAGTTCAGAGTTATCTTTTGCAGGTGTTCATGCTGTCATACATTTTTGCTTCCTGAGGTTTTTGCCTTGCATCAAGTTAGATTGTTGGTCCTACTTCCTTTAGGATAACTTTACTCTGTTCCTTTTCTCTGTTATCATCAAGCAATCCAATGTGTAATTATTGGAAAAGCTTTTTTTGTCCTGCAATAAAGTTTAACTGATTCAGTAATTTAAACCAAGCTAGAGATTTCATGTGACAGAGAATTTAGGCATTCATTATCTGAAGGGCATCACATAAAATATGCTCTAATAACAGAGATTTTTTTTTATGTTACTCAGTTTTTTTAGTGGTGGCCTTACATGTATTTCTCTTTTGCTGTCAGGTGTTTCCAAATTTTGTTTTGCTTGGAGGAATTAGAAAAAGCTTTAGTAAATAATTGTAAAAAGGGAGGTATATTTCTATGGAGATTTCTGATGTCAAAGTAGATTGCAGCAAAACAAATGTAACTGTCTCACCAAAACAGAGGGGAGTAGATAATTTCAGTAAACATAGTTTATTAAATTGTATTCTATAGATGGCCTTCCTGATGACTTTATTAACAGTTTAGAGAAGACTGAGAAAGACAAATATAAGGTTACCTTAAAGTATCCGCACTATTTTCCTGTTATGAAGAAGTGCTGCATTTCAGAAACCAGAAGAAAAATGGAATTTGCCTTTAACTCGAGATGCAAAGAGGTATGTTGTGTACTGGCTGTTCTACAGTGTAATGACAGAGTTGAAAAATGAAGCTAAACATTCAAATGTTACGTTTGAATTTTGCACGGTGTAAAGTATTTTGGAATCAGAACTTATCAGTGTCACCTTTAACAATACCTTGCTCCAATTTATTCTGATGTCCTGAGACCTTAGAAGTTGACAATCTGCCTCTATGTGCATATTTGTATTGCATCTTAATGTTCAAGTGGTTCTGTTAATAGAAGTGGGATTTTGATCTTCTCTGAAATTTCCCTACAGTGCTCCACAGACCCTTACTGGCACTTTCCTCACAGAAAAGGATGTCTGATTGTGGCTTCTGTAGTCCTTTGGGATTCTTTGGAATAGAGAGGAGTTATTTAAGAACATGTTTTAATTATAAATACAGATAATTAAATGTGAATATAACAGATTGCATATGTGCACAACTAGACAGGTACAAAATAAAAAAAGCATTTAAGGACAGAGGATATATCATTCAGACAATAGTACCAATCATGCATTAGAAAGCAATAGCAGAGTTGACCTTTTGTGCTTGAAATGCTTGGGAATGTGATGAGTACAAGGTAAGATAAAATGGCACCAGGAACTGAACACTTTGCAAGTCAACACACATAAAGAGATTTAATGATAAAACTGTGTGACAATCTTCAAATCTAGTGTTTAATTTTTTTTCCCCTGACAAATCTCACTTTTCCAGACTAGAGGTTTACACAGTTGTATTTTCAGGTTCTTGAGGATTCTTCAATACATCAAGGTCAAGGTCTGGAGTTTTCTGTTTCAGATCTTTCTCTGACTGCTATTGTTAGAGTGGCAAAACAGGAAAATTTGCAAACCGGTTTTGAATGTTGACACAATAGATTAGCAATCTTTCTTCATTACTAACAAGCAATTAAGCTTGCTGTCAGCAATTTCCTTTTTGTCTTTCACATGTAAATGATTGATAAAGGAAATAAACTCTTCACAACGTAAAAGAAAATGGTGTATATTTTGATTAATTAAAAAAAGATAAGTTGTTATAATAAGAAGAGTAATGAATAAGGTCAACTAGAAATCTAGCTACCTACAAGGACTGAGAAAAAATATTCCAAGGATCTAGTTAAACTTGGTTTATTTTATATTTGAATGTGAAAGTGTTTCATTTAAAATATTTTCTATTTCATAAGATTACAGATATTATTGAGATAATTGTTTTGTTAACGTGTGTTTTCTGGTTTCATTTTACAAATTTGCCTGCTTTCTTTTTTAGGAGAACACAAAAATTTTGCAGCAGTTGCTCCCACTAAGGGCAAAAGTAGCAGAGCTTCTTGGTTATAATACACATGCCAACTTTGTCCTGGAGGTAAACACTGCAAAGAGCACAGATAACGTAACAACTTTTTTAGGTTTGTTCATATTTATAAGCAATACTTGTATATTTAATGTAGTAACATGTTCCCTCAGCCAAGATGAATTTAAATACATAACTGGGTCACAGTGTCCATGAGGCTTAGCCAGAAAAGGAACTCTGCTGCCTCTGTTTTGGCATATATATTTTTTAGATCATAACTGTACAAATGAAGTTGTTCCAAATCAGGAAGCACAAGGCAAATTCTGAGAATAACTGCTTTGTGACAACCAGTATAAGCAAGTGGTTCAGCCTTTCTCTTCCACAAAATTCAGTTACCCTCATTTAGAACCAGAGTAACATGTGCAGCTTAAGCAATTTTATCAGTTCAAGAGGCTGCATCAGAATTACAGCTTTTTGTTCCCATTTTTTTTTCATCTGTAGCCTGGGTATCTTTTTCTGATACAGCTGCATTAAATATAACAAAAGTTTACTATATGAGATGATGCAATTTCCATGGGCTGAATTAAAAAATTGTATCTGGAGTGATGGATTAAATCTGAAATTCGAAAGCCCTGTAATGGAATTTGATCTGAAAAGAGATATCTTAAAATTCTTAAACATAGCAGTTTATGAATTAATTTAGAGTCATCCTGTTGATGTCAGTGGAGTCTTGGATGTAGAGTTAGCTTCTGCTTCCTGCTAGCTCCACTGAATAGTGTGTGTTCCTTTATTACTGTGTCCTAACACCACGTAGGAGTGTATATTGATGTATCATCCAAGTAACCCCCCACAAATAAATTAGTACAAAAATAAGGTGTGTTTCATGGTAGTGGAGTTTTGTGCTTATACTTCAATAAAGATGTTCATATGCTCCTCTTTCTAAATCCATAATTCTGATGCATTTCTCCTGAAGATCCATATTTGGCAATTCCAGTTTTCAATATACTTGACAATTAATCACTTGCTTTTAATTTATTATTAAATGTTGTTGTTTTTAAGTGTATTTGAAGTATTTTAGACCTTTTTTCCCATTATATTATTGTAATACTGTGTTTTTTCATTTATTTTGAAGCTGACACGCATAAGTTAGCAGCTGTGTTTTTTACAGTATGAGATCAGATACTTTTCTGTTCATAAATATCATGCTTCATGGTAATTCTCACAGGGAGAATATACATCAAATTAATTGTCACTTTTTATTTAGTCCTTTTGGTATAGTCTCAGCTACAAGCATGACAGTGTGTTTTGCTCTACTTTGTTCCTAACCATGTTTTAAATCAAATGTGTTCATAAGCTATCTTACATCTATGACGAAGAGCATTCTCTCCTATGACATATTCTGAATTTAGCACAGTATAAGCTGCAAACAGTATTTCAATCATGTGGTTGCATTTAGTGCATAACATGCTTACTGGGAGCAGGAGTGACAATTCCTAAATTTTACACTCTAGGTATCAATAATGAACATTAATGTGAATTCTTAATGAAAAAAAAAGTTTCTGATTGACCAGAAATACTTACAAGAGAATAAGTACAGAATGTACTGCATGGAAGTGTCAGTAATATTTCATAATCATTTTATTAATATAAATCTAAATTATATAATTTATATTTAATAAAAATATAAAATAATAATATAATTTAAATATAAAAATATAATAAAATAAATATTTTATATTCAGTATGTCTGCTTCATAGTGCTATGATGCCTTCTTGTCCAAGGAAGGTACGCTGGGAAAAATCATAGATTTTAAAATCCAGAAGCTCTGCTAGTGTAGAAGCCAGGCATCCCATAGGCAAAAATTCTTGGGTCTTTTGGGTTTTTTATAGGACTTTAGCTAGAAGTATTGAGTTTTGTGTTGCACTTCCTTTCAGTAACAGTAGTTGTAGTCTTTCTCTGTTGCTGAAGAAATATATAAGGAATACTGAGATTATATGAGGTAAAATCAAAGGATTCAAGCATAAATATCTAGCGTTACTTTTAATTTATGATGACTTGGAAAAAGTCTAAATTTACCAAAACCTTTCACTCTGCTCTTAGGCCTGCATGGAATACTGTATCATTTATAGCATGCCTGCAATTTAGACTTCTTAGAACAAGAAAACAGATGTTGCTTGCTGTTGGTGAATGAATGGAAAACACACACTTCTGGAGTATGTGCTTGAACTGTTGAATGTATTTTATAGTAATAGATAAGAAACATGGAAGTTGACTCCAAGGCAATCTTTCTTTTAGATGATTTGAGTAAAAAGCTGAAGCCTTTGGCTGAGGAAGAAAGACAATTCATTCTAGATCTGAAGAAGAAGGAATGTAAAGAAAGAAATTTTGATTATGATGGAAGAATCAATGCATGGGATCTTCATTATTATATGAGCAAAACTGAAGAGCTGAAGTACTCCATAGATCAAGAAAAACTGAAGGAATACTTCCCAATTGAGGCTGTTACAGAAGGCCTACTGAATATTTACCAGAAGCTGCTGGGACTTGAATTTGAGCAAATAGAAAGTGCTCATGTTTGGCACGACAGTGTTACTCTTTATACAGTAAAGGATAAATCAACAGGAGAAATGCTAGGGCAGTTCTATTTGGATCTTTACCCCAGGTAATGACTTAGTGTTTCGCTTACATGTTTGAAATGGAATTTGTCTTAATGGGTTGCTGCTTGTTTAGTTAAAATTAAATGCATTTGGAAGTAAATATTTGTTCCACTGACAAGATTAATACTGTGTTCATTTAGTTGTTCCCTGGACTGTGTTCAGGTTTTTTTACGCTTTTTATAAAAAATATTTCCATATTTCTTATATTCTATATTTTTTTATAGTTGCTCATATTCATTGAAGATTGCATGGAGAAGCATTGCTTCTTCATTCATACTTTTGGTAGTACTGCTCTCTAGTGAGTTGTCCATAATTTTTTGCATCTACAAGCTTTTCTCCTTTCTAGCTTACTACTAGGTTTTAATTTCCATTTCTGTTGAAGTGTTACTGCAGCCTGCTCAGATCAGTTAAATTACTGTCAGCTAAGAGTTCTAGTTTCTCCCTGTTGCTCTTTACATTTTGTGTCTTTTCTACCCTGTTGTCCAGACTGCTAGTCAAATAGATCAATATCAAGAATAGATTTCTGTTGAGCATACATTCAGATTTACTGCCGTGTTGATCTCTGTAGCTCTCCAGCTGCCTTTCTAGCTATTTATAGTATCATCTGTGTTTTGTCAATTAGGAGACTAGACTGGTTTGACAGGATTTATTCTGAGCTAGTCCTTTTTGGCTACTTCTCGCTGGTTTTTTGTTTGCTTTGGTGTAGCATTTTTTAGATTAATATTTAGCATTTTATAAATTTGCTGATATTCTCTTTTAATGTAAGGTGATTTAAGGTTTTCTGGCCTAAGAAAATTAGGCTACTAAATATATATACAGTAATACATAAATTGTTCTTTTTATGGTAACATAGCTGTCTCCATTCACCTGCTTCCATGTTATTGTATATCATGTGATTGGCAGAAGATATGTGTCCTCCTCTTACTTAATCTTAGTTAACTAAATAGTTTAGGACAAAAATTTCAAAGCATTTTTTTCTTTAAACTCTTACATCACAGTGAAAATGCAGTGTACTGTATTCTTTTGTCTCCTGTAATAAAAAAAAAAAAATGCATCAGAGAACAGAAGCCAGGTTCTCCCTGTTGCAGTAGCAGTTTAAAACACAGCTGGCATCTGAAGTATATATATTTTCAGCATTCAGATTCTTGTAAATGCTGCTGGGAATATTGAAATGTAGTGATTTCAGTATGAGAGTAGAAGGGGCTTTTTTTCCCCCTTGTACTCTTAACTTATTGAGTCTTAGAAATCATGAAAATATGTACATTTTTTGTGTAAAACTTTGTGTAGAGACACTGACTGGTTCTCCCTGTTCTTGAATAGGCTTCACCATTCTGGTGAGCAAGCTTGTGGTTTGAAGATAGTGTCTGATATATTTTCTTACACAGAGAGGGAAAGTATGGGCATGCAGCCTGCTTTGGTCTACAGCCTGGCTGTCTTCTCTCTGATGGCAGCAGATTGATGTCTGTAGCTGCTCTGGTAACCAACTTCACAAAGCCAACATCAGATCGTCCATCATTGCTGCGACATGATGAAGTGAAGACTTACTTCCATGAATTCGGTCACGTAATGCATCAGATATGTGCACAGGTTAGTGATGTCTCTATTCCAGTGTAAGACTTACTTTCTCCACTCTCGCAAAGCAAGGTATAGTTTGGTAGTTTCTAATTTTAGTAAAGCACGTATGCGGAGTTCTAGTTATTTTTATGAAGTGTCAGGTTGTTTTTTGTTTTAATATTTATTTAAAACTGAAGCAAAAATTACACCTTCTTTTGAAAAACATTTTTGTAGGAACATGTACTTTTGCATTTGCATCATGCAAGATGTATTCCTTCATCACAGGTACAGAAGATGCTCAGTCATGGCTTTATTCAGATTACTTTTTATTACTTCTAGTTTTGTAGAGGTATGGTATTAGAAACAAAAAAGGTTGCTATACCTAGGAATGAAAATAATTTCTGAAGCTAGATGACCTCCAGCATTTTGGCATTTAGTACTGTTGATTGAGACCTATCACTTTTGACATCACAAGCATAAAACAAGTCTTGCCTGAGCTATTTTGTTTTTTCCTATCTGACAGGCTAGGTTTATTGCAGTGACCAGAAATAACTGAAGGTAGTTTCAGATTTTCTATCAAGGTACCAATAAAGTTGTACAATTTCTGTTTTCATTTTTGCTTACATGTAAAATTGATACTACAGATGATAAATTTATTATTAGCCTAATGAAAATTTTACAGTTCAGAAAGAGATGGTGTCAGTATTCACACACCAAAAAATTCACATAGTTATCTTCAAATTCAGATTTTGTGCAGAACTTCTTTCATCTTCTCTATAAACAAATACAAAATAATGAGGTCAAGAAAAAACGACCCACATTAGATTTTCATTCTTGACCATGATCCTAGAGACTAGGATTGCAGAATAAAGAAACAATGTCATCACAGAAATCCATATATTAAACCCAGAGTTAATAAGTAGGTAGGCTTGCTTAGACATTTTTGAACCATCTTAAAGGTAAAAATGAAATTATTATTTTATCTCCTTCACACTGTGATATGTGTTTCTGGTATCAAAAACTGAGCAATAAAACCTAGGCAATATAGAAGGTGTTTGTAAATGTAACACATTTGGCACTGGTATAGAACAGTACAAAACTGACTGCAGCATTTTGACAGCCAGTGTGGATGTGCCTCCATGTTTTGGAGTCTTTTCAGGACAGCTGAAGCCCACAGTTTCAATATATATGTACTTCCGTTGCTCTGGAATTGCACACAAATCAGAGAGGCCTGCTTTCCAGTTGTCTCTCGCGCTGCTCTGGCGTTTTCTGTGTGCCCAGCTGCCATGCTCACTTCTCCTGTATTGCACGTAAATAGCTTACTTGAATGTGTGCAAACTTGCTTGTCCTACGTAAGAATATCCTGTCCTCTGGAATTCATGTGGACAAAGCACTGCCTTGTTTCATGTGATGATTTGTTTAAGCATGTTAAGACTTCACTGTTAAATGCTATGCAAGGATGAGACTGGGAGGGATTTTTGAGCTGCTGATAAAGGTCTGATACTCTATTAATATACTGGAAAAGTGAGATATACTGTTGGAGAGTGAGATCAGGACAGGGAGGGAGTTTGTTCACATTATTCAAGAAGGAGACCTCTTGAAGTAACTTGAACCAAATGTCTTGATGTTTTTTATGGTGCACTTGTATATGGTTAAATGAAGATATCTTGAAGGCCTCTTGCTTTTTGTTCTGGCCACTTCTATCGCCATTTCTTCCCTGAAGCTGGTGCTTCCTAGCTTCAGAGCTGCTATTCAGCAAGGACAGTAAGAAGGGCCAGCTTACGTCTATGGATTTGAGCAGCCTGCAAGAGTTGATGAAAGTTTTACTCCTTTTGTGTTGCTCTTCTGAAGACATGAGAGGAAGACACATGGATGTGACACAGATGTCAGTTCAAGGTTATGTCCTGTATTATAGACACTTTTTTTGTAACCCTGCAAGAAACTAAGTTTAAAAGCCTGTAATCCTGTGAGGATCTATTTCCTCATCCAGGGGAGGATGGACTGTAAGAATATCAACAGCTCTTAGAGAGGACAACTAAGAATTCTTCTAGCACTTAAAATGTTTTATTAGTATTTTGATGAGAAAGAAAAGAAAAAAATAAAATTGGGCTGGCAAGAGGGGTAGACTCATTACAAGAACAAGGGTGGAGTGATGGTAGGAATTCTCTGCAAAGGGATCTGGAAGACCAGTTGCATAAGGTTCAACAAGGCCCAGTGCCAGGTCCTGCCCTTGGGTCACAACAACCCCAGGCAGCTCCACAGGCTGAGGCAGAGTGGCTGCAAAGCTGCCCAGAGGAAAAGGACCTGCCAGTGCTGGTGACAGCAGCTGAGCACCATGGCCCAGGTGGCCAATAAGGCAAATGGCATCCTGGCCTGCATCAGCAGGAGCAGGGCAGGGATTGTGTCCCTGTACTGGGCAATGGTGAGGCCACACCTCAAATCCTGTGTGCAGTTTTGGACTCTTTACTACAAGAAAGACATTGAGGTGCTGGAGTGACTCCAGAGAATGGCAGCAGAGCTGGGAAAGGGTGTGGAGCATAAGTGGCTGAGGGAGCTCAGGGTATTTAGCCTGGAGAAAAGGAGGCTGGGGGGACATTATTGCTCTTTACAACTGCCTGAAAGGAGCAGATTCAGGGTCAGATTCTTCTCCCAGGCAATGACAGTACAAGAGGAAATGGCTTGAGTTGCACCTGGGAAGGTTTAGATTGGAAGTTGGAATTTAGAAATTTTTTTTTTTTTCTCTGAAAGCATTGTAAATCTGTGAAATAATGTGCCAAGGGAAATGGTAGAATTAACATCCTTGGAAGCATTCAAAAAATATCTGAATGTGGTACTTGAGAACATAGGTTAACAGCTTAATCATGAATATCGTAGTGATGCTGTGTTGGTCCTTGTCCTTGATAATCTTAAAAGTATTTTCCAGCCTTTATGATGCTATGATTCTATAAGACTAAATAATTTCTGTGTATTTGAATAACTGTCTTTCAGAGGTGACTTCTTAGAAATATTTGGATTTGGAGTATATTTTAATGAAGATTCTTAGCTGCACAAACTTTTCTTCAAAATTGATATTGGGGGAACCTGTTAAATATGAAGTCATTGCTGATACTAAATTTAAACAATTCAAATTTTAAAAAAAGTGCTAGTGTGCTTGGCTTTCAGAAGAAAGATTCTTTTATCAAAGTGTCAGATTTGAAAACTTTCCATGGATAAGGTTGCTCGGATTTATTTTATTTATTTATTTAATCAGTCCATCTAAAAAAATTATGTTATATGTTAACCACATATATTTCAAATGATGACAAATAGAGCAAAGCTTAATAGAATAAGTTGATTAAGTAAAGTGAATCAGTGTGGTAGACTGCAATACAATAAATTTTTTAAAGTGCATAGTTGGAGTCTATTGTTTTACTTTGGGGTAAACACAACAAAAATCAGTAATAATTTACAAATTGTATCATTGTCACAAGATAGTATGAAAACATTTGTATTGCTGTCGTAGCCTAAAAGGTAAAAATGAATAATACAAAAAAAATTACAGTACTGTTCTATACCAGTAGATAATGCAGTATATAACTACTGAGTACCCTACTTTATTCCTTTGTAGTAGTCTTATGTCTGTTTTTTTCCTACTTTCTTTAAATTTCATTTAAAAATTATTACTATTATTATTGGTCTGTTCAAATTATTCCTTTTCCTGTGATTTAAACTGAAATTTTGACATCTTAAATATTATATTCTACTAAAAATACTGGCTTCTATTTTAATTTGATTCAAAGGCTTTTTTTTTTTTATGTAGACTGATTTTGCAAGGTTTAGTGGAACTAATGTGGAAACAGACTTTGTAGAGGTACCTTCACAAATGTTTGAGAACTGGGTGTGGGAAAAAGAGCCACTACAACAGCTGTCAAGACATTATAAAGATGCATCCCATGTTGGAGACGCTCTTCTGGAGAAGCTTGCTGCCTCTAGACTTGCTAATACAGGTATGCCTCTGCCTTCCCTCCCCACTGTATATGTATGAAAATATATGATTTTAAAAGATGACAAACACAACAAGCCTATTAAATTTCTTCTGTGCATGCACTTACCACTGTCTTTCTAGGTTTATTTGTGTGGGTACCCCACTAGAAAAGGCTATGATGACAGATAGAACTCTTTGCAGGAAGAGTAGCAGCTCTGAGTTTCCAGGCCACCTACAGGACTAAAATATCTTTCCTCTCCATATAATTTTTTTACCTATACGCTTTTTTCATATACAATTGGTCATGTGTGTGGTGGGTGGAGAAGGGTAGTCTGTTATTGTCTGGTGTGGTTTTTGTGGGGTTTTTAATCTTATGTGTACTCCAGGCACTGTGCAAGACACTGTATATCTACATGTATCGTCTGCATTTGATTTGCATGCGACACTTAGCAGATATGGAAGTTACTTGCAAATTTAGTGAACAGACATAATATATCCCAGACAGCATAGCTGTAGACTTTATATGTATATCTCCAAACTAAGATTGTAATCTCACGTCATTACCTGTCATGTCATTATTATTCTATTACTCCCACCTCTTTATTTTTGTAATCAGAGCTTCCCATTTATGGTACCAAGTCATCATTAAACTACTTGTGTTTATTTCATACTACTGTCCTATCCTGAACAAGAAGTCTTTGTCCTTGTGGCTTGCACAGGCTCTAGCTGCATAAGCATTTTGTCTGACTAAAGGTTCATATCTTGTAGCTTCTAAAAAAAAAGCTTAAATTAAAATTTGCTTTTAAAATATCTGCATTATTTTAGATTTTATCAATGAGGAAAGTAATATTCAAGAAGAGGGAGTTTAGCATAATTCCTTTATTAAAACTATTCTTCTCAACTCCTTGTAAGTGGAGATGGAAATCATATAACTCCAAAATTCTAATAATTGAGTATGCAGGTTGAGATCTTTGAAAGAAAGATGCAAATGAAACTCCAGCTATTTTGATACTGGTTAATTAAATGTGTTTACCCAATTAGGACATCTAACCCTCCGTCAGATTGTTCTGAGCAAAGTTGACCAGGCACTGCACACAGAGCTGTCTGTTGACCCAGCAGACGAATATGCTAAATACTGTATGGAGATTCTAGGAATTCCTGCCACCCCAGGTATGTCAGTATGAAGCTTTTATACAGCTTCATCCCCAAATGGTTTGATTTAACATGTCTTTCTTTCTCAGTAATGCTTGGCATACAAAAAACAGAGTTATTTATGAAATAATCTATGTTACGGAGCTGAAATAATTATTTTGGAATTTAGGATGATCTTAATGATCTCTTCTGAAGGAAGAACAAGGTAAATATAAAATTTAGCCTTTTACAAGTTATATTTTAGAGTGTCACGGTGTGAATTCTACTTTAGATGTTCTGTCACATCTGTGTTGGATGTACAGGTAGCCTAAAACTGGAAATTGAGTTTCCTTCGTTTTCAACAGATTGTTGATGTTCAACATGTCTGTTTCAACAGACTATGTTCAGAAATTTGAGGCATACTCAGACCCGTTATGCTAAAAGTTTCAAAGTAGTTTTAGCAAGCTCTTGAGCCTGCTAGGGGAATTTCTGGGCATATGCCCTGGAAGTCTGCCACAGGTTTCAAGAAAGCCTGACTGCTTAGGATGAGGCAAAATGCTTCTCCCCAGGTGCTATGCAAGATTAGGAAAATTTACCTTGTCCCCTATAGGTTGGTGACCTTTGCCTTGCCCTGGTGCCCCTAGACTATTGGCTCCTGACCCTATACTTAACCTGAGACACTGCAGAAAGTCTTGGTCTTTGGTCACTGGATCCCTTTGGTGGGGTTGCAATAAACCTCTCTGGAATTCCATATAGGAGGCCCTTTTGGTTTTTCTTCACTGACTTATCCGTGTTGTGCATGAGTTGTGGATACAGTGACTGTGCCAACCCGAGCAGCTTTCTCAAGGGAGTTTTGGACTGGTAGCAGTAACAATATCCATTTGCCACACTGCTACAGTAGTTGATATAAATTACTTATTAATTTATTGTTGAAGTACTGTATGCATCAAAGAAATTACTGTATTTAATTTCAATAACTTTATGTTAATTTACTTTTCAAGGAACAAACATGCCGGCTACTTTTGGACATTTGGCAGGTGGTTATGATGGTCAATACTATGGATACCTGTGGAGTGAAGTGTTTTCCATGGATATCTTTTATAGCTGCTTTAAGCAAGAAGGAATAATGAATCCAAAGGTAGGTGCTGAATACTTTTTGCTAAACTCTTTTTGCTGTTGCACTTTGTCTCTGAATCCACATTTATTGCCATCATGATCCCTAAGAATAATGTTTCAAGTACTACTTCTGTACCTGTTGAGTTCAGATCAAAATCAAAAAAGGTGTAAAAGTAATTTTAAGGAAACCATCTTAAAATTTCCTAGAGCACTTGGATTTTAATACAGTTCTTACATCACCATATATTTAATACTGCAGTACTTTTGAGATACTGTGTTTCCTTGTCTAATGCCTTCCTCTGTAATTTTAGACTGAAAAAACATTCCTCCATTGCAGGATCCAAAAGCAGATGCGTATTCATCTGGTTAAACTTGTACGATAGTGGTGCTCTGTTTCTTTTACATTTCCATTACATTCTTTGTACCTTAACTGTGTGGTCCTTTTATGTAGTTACAATTTAGAAAATGAATTTATTCTGATCTTTTCACAACACATGATGTGAAAGTTGACTCATCTTCGGTTTAAATCCCAGGTCCATTTTGAACTCCAAATCATTAAGAGGTTCTAGACTTACTGTGTCTTTTTTCCCTAAAGTAATTCTTCAGCCTCTTCTGCCTCCAGCAGAAAAAAAGGATAATTAGTGATGTGGTTAGTAGTCCTGCCAATTCTAGCAATCTTTTTTAGAGATTATAGTATTAGACTTGAGTTGAGGTGCTGCAGATGAGACAGACGAGTTCTATACTGGGAAAGACCTTTGGGGTTTCCTGATCCTCTTAACTGCATTCTTAATTCAGCTTCCAGCACTATTTCTTCCTTTCAATAAAAGTATACAAGAGAAGAATAAAGGAAAGAGTAGAAAATGCATGACTATCCTTTGCCTCTCCTGGAATTTGCCTTCTTTTCTGCCTTTACTTATCACAGCAACCAGAACTTCTAGAACTGTCTATCCCTCTGGAGGATGGAGACAGTAAACAAGATTAGATCTGGACAAAGAGGGGGAGTCGAAAGAGTAGATGGGGTAGGACTGTGAAACTGAGGCAGTGGTTAGGCCAACAAAACCTAAAAGGGATATTCTGAAGAAAAGTGACCAATTTCACAGTTTGAGAGAAGAAGTAACATAGGGTTTGGAGGTTAGGATTGACCTTGAAGGGATAGGGATTCATAACAGGTACATACGAGAATAAACCTACCTGCTTATTCATTGGGAATCTCGTTCTCATAAATGAGCAGTAGAGAAGTGTCAAGCTAAGTGAGTAAATAAAAGAACTTTCAATGAAATGTTGTTCATGTGGATCTTAAAATGATATTGAATGGAGGGCTCAGACTTGCTGGCTTTTATAACTGCTAGCATTTGGGAAAGATGGTTAAGGGTGCTGGTGCCAAACCTGTGGAACTTTGTGTCAGTTTTTTTGTTCTGACATGTCCACCTCCCTCCAGTGCCATCATGATTTTGTTCCATCAGTTTTACTGTCTAGTCTCAAAAGTCTGTTTTGAGTGAATGTATAGTCAAAACCCTAAGCCATAGTTTGGCAAAATGGCTCTGTTACCTTTACTTCTCCTGAGGGATGTCTTTTATTCTGATTTTCTGTGAGAATTTCTTTTTTCTTAGCCTGTTTATGGGAGGCTTTGAGAATAAACTAATTATGCTAAAAGTGAATATCTCTGTGGAAGAGCTGAAAGAAAACTAGTGTCTCTTTTATTGTGAAGCCTGTTATTCAGGCTAAGAAGTGAGGCAGAAAAGTGATTATTTATGTGTGTTACTCACTGTCTGACTTATGTGCACACAAACATTTTGTGTGAATGCTAATATGACTTCAGGGATATATGTGGAAATTTTTTCTCTCCCTCTTCAATGTTATCTCTTCAAACTAGTTCTCTTTTAACCCAAACAAGTACAATAACATCCCACAGGATGGGACAAACAATTTTTTATAAGCAAATAGATACCAGTATGTTTTTTGTAGTTACTTGTACTTCATTATATCTAGATTTAGACTAGTTTTCAGAACAGCAGAAAAGGAAATAAGGTATTATGACTAGGCCTTACAGAAATTTGGCTTACTTCTTCCTTTTTGAATTAAACCTCTCCTCCTGTTCTGAGCAACAGTTATACAACCTAATTTCAGAGACTGAACATATTAATATTCTTCCACAAACAATTAACTCTAACTTAATTGGTAGCCAAACTCCTCACTTCTTGCACATTATCTGAACTAACCTCTGATCTCCCTAGAACTGAGCAGTATTCTGGCTCTGAAGGGACAATAGCAAAGACTCAAGTCTACTCAAAAAATACTTGTAAACTACAGGGAACAATATATTCATTTGCTGCTGATGTTCAGCGAACTAGAAAAATTAGTGAAGTGTGACCAACACTTCAGTGATTTTTCTTTAGACTTATTATTTATATTTATTTTATTTTAGATTTTTCCATCTGTAATTCAGACACTGCAAATGGTAGTTCAATTAAGTCATGGAAGCCCATCACTTGAAAACACCTTTGCTTGTTTTTACAGTACAGTCATGTCTTGATTTGAAAAACAGGTGTCCACCAAGGAAGGTGGGAACCTCCCTTGAAATAGACGATATGACCCCCTTTGCTACATATTATTGTGAATTTGAAACTAAGAGATTTTCAGGCAAAAATATGGGAAAAGGCATAACAGTTCTTTACTGGTATGTATGTATAACAAGGCAAACAAACCATAACAACAAACAAGAACAGAAAACCCCATTAACAGTCTCCTCCCTGCAGTTTAATCCATCTCCCCTCGCTGCAGCTCCGGGCACGGCCAGCAGGGGGCGCTGCTGCTCCCGCCGGAAGGGGCGGGGCGGGGATTCCGCCAGGCCGGCAGGGGGCGCTGTGGGCCGGCCACGGGCACCATGCTGTCATGGCAGCTCGGCCCAGGCGGGAAGGGACAGGCAGCAACTGGTCGCGATTGCCGAGCTCCCGCCTAGGGGGACACCCGACACATTGGTCCCGGATCACTCCCCCAGTTAGCCGGGAAACAAAAAAGAAAAATTTAACAGATTTTACAGTGCAGGGAAACCGCATCGGGATCTCAGAGTCCAGCGCCCAGGAGTGGGCACGGCAAGGCGAGGCGGGCAGAGGGTCGGTGCCACACGCGCCGGTTCTGAGCTCCAAGCGGGCAGGCGGAGCAGCAAACAGCAAACAGCTCCCCCGAACCCAGAAACCACACTGACCAAAAGGCCATCCCCAAACCTCTCGGGACCTTTCACCTTTCTCTGTGTTGCCAGATGTAACCTGCTCCTAGCCAGGGCTATTTCAATGGAATGTTGTGACACCCAGCTACATCTCTTGTTTTCTTAAGTATTGGTAGTTATTGTTTCCTAGCAATATATGGGACAGAATTCCATGAGATGAAGAAACAAAAGGAAAAATCATAACCCCCCAACAAGTCATGAGGAAGCAGTGTGGTCTTGATGAGTTGTGGGGAAGTGTGTATGTGTATATACACTGACTGAAAGGAAGAACATTGCCTTCTTCAGTATCAGAGGCCCTAGGACATGTGCATGCAAAATAACATTTTCTCATTTATAATCATGTCTCAGAAGCCCAGAATTCTCCAGATATATACGTTCCATAAAATACAACTTCCTTTTAAGAAACTCCTCATTACTTGTTTTCTTAGAAACATCACTGATTTTTTTAAAGGAATCCATTCTTTCTGAAGCAATAATGTTTCTTCCTGAAACCTGAGTTAAGTCTCATTTTCTCTAAGATACTTTAATAGGTGGGTTAGATGTGTTTTTATTTATGTGTACAACTGTGTATATTATATGGGTGTAAGTGCCATGCCATTCTACAGTGGTATACCTGTTTTATCTTTGAAGTATCATCTCTGTAATCCAAACAGATTAAAGAAAGAGAAATCATCAGTTAGAGACAGGACGCTGGGTTCCCTCTCCCTGCTTGTCAGTCACAGGGGTAGTCTTTCACTGAAGATTTTGAAGAGGTTGTGTGTTTGTTATGCTTTATAGAATGCCTTCAGACAAGTTAACTGTACCTTCAAAACCAGTGTTAAACCACAAGGAAAATAATTTCATTAGAATTGGTCAAATTTCTGTTCTCTTGAATTCTTCCAGCAGATTTAAATTATACTTATGGTATATCCTGGTATGTCCTAATTAGGTATTAGGAAAATCTGGAAGAAGGAAAGTTATCATTAATAGATTTTTACATATGCAGCAAATATGCAACAGAAAAAGGGGCAAAATAAGAAGTACTAACATTCTGCTTTACTTTCTGTCAGGCTGGGATGAAATACAGAAACCTCATTTTGAAACCTGGTGGATCTTTGGATGGAATGGATATGCTACAAAATTTCTTGAAGCGTAAACCAAGCCAAAGAGCTTTCCTACTGAGTAAGGGATTACATGTTCAGTAAAGTTATGATTCTTTTGTAATGGCATTTAAGTGTGGACTGAACTGGAAACATCAGTGTATTTCACATTTTAACTATGTATAATTCTAGGGAAACTGGGTCATTTTTTGATGATTTTTTAAAATTGTATAAATAAAAATGTGACTTTTAAAACAAAATTTCATGGAACTACAAAATTCAACACATCAGGGAAAAAAATTCTGAGATGTGCAGAAGCTGAGGAATTTGGATGGTAATTTTTTTAAACTGTTATGAAATAATATGAATTAATACTAATCAATATGAGGAGTTAATGCCATGTTTCTCTTTTAAGACATGCACTTAAATTATGTCTTGTGAACTAATTTTAAAACTGAAGGGGATAAAAAGAATACAACCAGCAATAAAGGAAACAGATTCATTCTTTATTCTCTCTTGTATTGATGGCTCACCAGTGTCTCTGATGGATAGGAAGTATTTGATTTTGTCTTTGTTTGAATTCAGTCCAGCTACCTGACAAATTAGAAGTCTGAGAACCTGCCCCAGATACCTTTACAGCAGATATGTTTTTGTCTTACTTTAGACCTAATTCTGAAGCATTGTACCATTTATATACTTAAATAGTATAACTAAAAAGGGAAAAATCAGCCAAAATCTGTGGCTGATTTTTCAGTTATTCCACCACTCTTTTTGTTGATGACCACAAATCAGGTCTTCGTTTTCCAAATTATATCAACACTGGCACTAAAATATTGTACTTGAGCAATTATAATGGCTTCAGTTGGGTTCTTAAGTATTTTGAGATACAAATAAGGAAGGAAGGAAATAAAATATCCCTAATGGGAATGATAAAAGCCAATTAAAAGGTTTTCTGTTCCTTTCTGGTATGGCATGTAGAAATGCTACAAAAAAGTGCAATAGATTTAATAGTTTCAGCTATAGGAGTGTAAAAGTAATTGAGGTATTAATCTGCAGGTTTTATGCAAAATTAGGAAAAATAAGTCTTAGAAGCCAACTCTACGCCATTCAAATAAAGCTGCTAATCCAAGTGCACTTTTCTTGTCTTAGGTATCTTACTGTGGTTTTACTATTACAGCATGTATATGAGCAGCTTTTAAATTTTATTTACTACCCAATACATTTTAGACGTTTGGACCACAGTTGTAAACATGGTAGGGGTCTATAGTTTTTGGCTCAACCATGAGTTAAGAAAATTTGCCTGGTCAACTGAAAAGACTTTTTTCAGCAAAAGAAAATTGATATCATTCACTCTGGGTCAAAGATGTCCATTTGTTTTAGGGGAAAAAACCTGAAATTTAGATTGTCCTCACAATTTGTGAGTATTTCTCAGAGTGAGAAGCTTCATTTTTTGCCTTTTTTTTCTTTAAAAATGTTGAAACTGGGGAGTTAAAAATGAGTTTAATTAGTTTCTGAAATAGAAAATCTGAATGGACTTACCTTTGAACTGCACCAGGTAGATGTTAGGAATCATAACTATTTGTAGCCAAAACAGATTAACTCTATTGTCTTACCAGACCACACAATTAAGACAAATCTAACTCTTATGGTCAGTTGCAATTTTAGGCCACAGTTATGCTGGGTTCTGAAAAGGCAATACATGGAAATCACAAGTATGAGAAGACCTTGAACAATACTCAGCATGACCAGAATGGAAAGCTGAGAAAACTGATGGATACAAGATTACCCCAAAACCTGTGAATTTTGCCTAGATTGATTTCCCATACATTCTTTTGCTTACAGTATTTTGCCATCTTTTTATACATGTTTAAAATTCTTGTGATTCTCTTATCAACATGTTTTTTTCTTTCACACTGTAATAATATCTCCAAAGAATGAAAACATTGTAAAAAATATACTAAATTATACTTTTCCCAAATTAATCTGCAAGCCTAGGCAATGGAACCTTTATTAAGAAACAAAAATCAGTTTTTATTTTATGGTTGGTAGGCAGATTTCCACATGAGGGAGACCTTTCTCTGCATAAATCAGCAGTCTTGGATCAAGGTAGATAATTGTAAGTACAGTATATGGACAAAAATATGTGGTGATAAAAAGTCATGTGGTGATTTAAAAGTTAGAGTTAGAACAGTACTGATGGTAATTATGACAATTTAATTGACATTTTAATTTTCTTACTCTTTAGTGTGTGTGTTTGTATGTTGTACAGTGTTGAGAAGCCAAGATGCTGAAGAGCAGGAGAATGTCTGCTGTTACTTGTGTGTGAAAATGCCTGCATAATTGTACAGTTATGTCAGCAGCAAATGGATATCCATGTGTGTAGGGAGGAAAAACTAAACCATATTGTAACCACAAATGAAAGTGTTGTGTTCTATATCTGTTCCAAAGGAATAGAATTTGCTGTAATTTGTTTTTGTAGAAGCCAGTTCCTTCATCAGGCAGTAATTAAATCAGATCAGCCTATAGCTAACACTACACTCAGCAGAGAAGACTAATGGGTATGTTCTGAATTGCTTATGAAAATCTTAATGTGGTAACATATCAAACTTGTCTGCTAAGTTTTATATTGGCTTCCTGGAGCCTTGTGAATTAAATTTGGGTTGGATTAAATGACTTTTTTTATTCCAACTAAAACTTATTCTGTGATTCTATAAAATTTATGTTCATGTTTTTACTCTCAATACCTGATCTTGGAATGGAAAAGTAACCTGGGTAAAGACATTTTTTCTGTTTCTGCACCTGTCTCTAATAGGTGTAAAACTTTGTATAGGAAAAACTTTCTCTGACACTATTCTAAGGCTGTGACATGGAGTCCTCCAATAAAACAGGAAACACTTCTGCTTTGCAAACATGAGTTAATGACCTTGACACTATCAGAAACAATCACATATATGAAACCATGCCAAAACACAGGTATCTGACAAAGCCCTACCTGTTTTAGAGTTGCTAGACCTAGGCTTCCCCTGAGTTAAATGTCAAGCTCTGTGAAAGCCTGAGTTTATTCCAAACCAACTCTAAGTATTCACTATAGTAAATGAGGAAGTAATTTGTAGTTTTTGTCTGTAACAAACAGATGCCTTTTAAAGTTAATATTTTATCTTCTTAGAATTTCACTGTGTTTAGGATTACTTGTATTAGGAATTCAAATTCGACTTTGGCTTCACAACAAAAGCTTCATCTGAAAGGGAAAGGGTAAAATCAGAAACTCAGGAGAGTGCCTATTATCCACTGAGCAAGTGGCAATATCATTCTCTTTCTATTGCTTCACTGTGAAGGATAGAATGGTTTGAGCATGTGGCTGAGTTACAAGATGGCTAAGTGATGGCCTCAGCAGCTGCTACTGCTATTTGTGTGACGTAGGTCCAGCATGTAGGCTCTTTCTGGATTGCCTGCAAGTCATCGGGTAATTTTTACATAAATGGTAAAAAGTCTGAGTAAGAGGTTTAAACTTCGCTCTGTGAGATGTGGTGGCTATCTTCTCTCTAAAAAAATGAAATTATATCCAACTACCTTTGAGGGTAGGGCAAGGTAGGTGAGTTAAATGGAGATTCCTGGAGGGCTTTTCCAGAAGTGTTAGAGCTGTTTGCATGATCCGTGATTACTGATAGGGGTTAGAGAAGCTAGACATCAGCTGATTATGTGGTACTCAAGTCAGAGGAAAAGGAAGGAAAGCAGTCAGGTGGAAGAGTGAAGTTGGAGAAGAGTGTTTTGACAACAGTTGTAGAAGAGTTGAAGTGGATGTCAGAGGCAGGTAACAGGAAGAAGACTAACTTGATGTATAGTAATTTTTGAAGGCTATTTAAATGTTTTTCATTGTTCTATGAATTAGAAACAAGACATGCTTTTCTGTGAATAAATTTTTGTTACTTGCAAGCCAAAGAACATGAGACTATACACTGGCTTGTTACTTAAGAACTTGACTTATTCCTGACATCTGGGGATTAATTTTTTTTTCATCACTTTCTTCATTAATATATTTTAAACAATAGATTCTCATGGTGGGATTAAAGAAGTTTTTGGGCAAGTTCAGTCTGAGGGGCATGTACTGGAAATCCTGTGTAGTTAATCATCACTGGCCTGTGTAAAAAGTGTAGATGATACTACTGTAGATGCAGTCCCAAACAGCAGTCAATTTTAGAACTCATTAGGATAGATAAAGACAAATTAAGTAAATGAATTGGAAGTGGTTGCCTAGAAACCAAGAATCATGACCTAATTTTGCTCAGTATTGATCAACAGAGAATAGATTCAACCAATACTTGCTTCCTTCATACTTCTGATGAATGGAAAAGGTTTAAAATCTCGGTGTTAAGAGAATAAAGGAGCAAAATAATTGGGAAAAAAAATAGTGAACGAAAAGTTTTATGTCTTTGAGATTCAATTGGCCAAAATCCCACAATTTCGCAACTTAAAAATCTTTGTGAAAAATTCTAAGAACCAATCTTCTTCCAGTAAAAACAGCGATTAAAAATAAACAAAACAGAAGAGTGTGGCCAGAAGTAGAAAATAGTTATAAAATGAGGAACTGTAAAGTGTTCAAAATTTAAATAAATAAAAAGTGCTAAAAAGAAAGAAGGCTGAGACTGTTGAGGCAAAAAAAAAAAAATAATGAAAGAATTATAGCAAATAATATGTATAGCTTAATGTGTTAAGTACAAATAAATACCACCTGTGTTACAGACCCTTCAGTGGATGGAAATGCTAATATGGCAAATGATAACCAAGACAATTTTTAATTCAGTTTCTCTTCTGTATCTACAAAGAAGCAAGTGATGTAATCATGTCATGTGAGAACGATGGGGTGCTTTCCAGTCTATTAAGTGAGGAGCATATTAAGCAATACCTGCTAAGAATACTCATGTGGCATGAGTAGGGTTGGATGGCTTCTACTCTACAAATGAGCAAGAATTAGTGGTGAGGACATGGTATTCATTTTGGGATAACTGGGCATATGCTACTGTACTAAAACACTGCTAATGAGGTCTAGTCTTCAAAAACCAAATAGGTGACTCTTGGTCACATAGCTTGAAATCCACCTTCAGTGAAACAGCAGTAAGGCATAAATATTGTTCTGTTGCTGAAGAACTAACAGTGAGTATAATTTATAGGGTGCAAATGATTTTATGAAAAGCAAGTTTTTTTCAGACAGCCCTGATGTAATCATTTATGGCCATTAAAAGCCTGTTGAGGGTGATTGTAGAGATTTATGTATTTGATTTAGTGCTGCATATTTTTATTTAAAATAACACAATATGGTATCAATAGAGGATACATAAAATGGACTAGCAGTAGCTAACTGTTGAGAGTACTTGTTGGCATAGAATTACCACAGAACAGGGTAGTGGTCTAAGTGCTTCAGGCATTACACAGGAATAGAAAAACATAAAATAATAATATAAAATCACCAGTGACAGAATTTTTCAGGAACTGACCGAAAAAAAAAAAAAAAGCAAACATTTTAGCCTGAAATAGTTTTCTTTAACTGTGTGATTGTGGGATATACAAAGTTTTACAAGAAAATTTGAGCAGACAAATGCTTTTCTATATGACAGAAGATAAACTCAACCTTTGATTTCTTATTGAAGAAGGCCATATTTTTCTCTGTAGAAGGTAGAAACTGAGTAGAACTCTGAAGTTATTGTTATAAATAGGATTTCTGAGAAGCCAAAGTTAGATTCTCTTCATTTTGCTGTCCCACTTGAATTTCCAGATTTTGGTTAGGTTGACTTCTTAAGGTGACTTGTTTTTGGCAGAGCTGATACATTCTGATTGGTCTCATTGCCCAAAACTTATCCGTTCCCTCGCCTCTCCTGAAGTGTTGCTGTCCTCAGGAATTCAGTCAGCACATTATCTAAGATGTATACTTTAAACTTGGGAGAAGCACTTAGCAAACAACTGAGCAATTTGTATTTCTCCTTTTATTCAATTTTTTATTTGTTAAGAACCTTGGATATTTATTCAATATCCAAGATAAGTTATGACCAAAATCTGGCAATATACCAGAAATCTAGTCAGAATTTTACATCCACATAACGTATAACATGTTACAAATATTATTAGTCACAGAAGGGTTTTACAACAACTACTTGATTCTATAAACATGAAATGGCCTAAAGCATTAATGGGAAATGTGTCAAATCACACATTGTGTTTTAAGAGAATGCACCAAGAGGAATACATTTTATTCACCTTGGTAAATTTTTAGAAGTGTGCATTTGTATTTTAAGCTTAGTCAAGAAGTAAGACTTTCATCCTATTGAAAATTCAGAATTAAGTCTCATAGAGATAACAGGGCTTAAATGAGCTATCTGTAAAATGTTAATAAATACAGTGCAATTAAACTTAATAGTATTAATAGCATTTTTCTCTTACATTTAAATTTTATTTTTATACAAAATAATTCACATTATCTACAGGTAAGAAAAATCATCAGAAGTTGAGAGGTGTTATGGATAAGCTGTTTGTATACATGTTCACATTATGAATGTTTTTGCCCAAGTGTGTTTATGCCTTTTCTATTTCTACAGGCATAGGGTAGTTTCCTTTCCTGTTAAGCATGGTAAACCCTGGATAAGCCCATCCATAGGCCCATTCACCATTTCTAATGGAACTTAATGCACAAGGGGAAGATTGAACAAGTGTGAATCTGGATAGAAAAAAAAAAAACAAAACACATCTGAAGATAATCTAATTTACTGGCAAATCAGCTTCTTTTTTCCTTCATTTTGTTTTCACTGTGCTCTTTGCTCTGCTGGAGACATGCAGCAGTATGCCCTAACCTGAAAAGGGACCTTCTGGTCCAGGATGGCTTTTTAGAACTTAACCACCTTAGTCCTTGGTGAAAGTGTGGATTAAGTTTGACATAGGTGGCTTTCTTTCCTCTCTCATTCCTTAGGATTACATTTGGTTTGCTTGACTTCTTATGAAAACTGCTTAAATCACAAGTTAGTTTCATTTTAGCGCTTCTCTCATGCCATCAGGTATCCAGTGTGATCAGTTCTCAGTAGAGCTGTACCCAGAACCCTGTATGCCTTGAAGTCAGGAGAAGTTAGAAATAGATTCAGTTTGGTCTGGATAGAAAGATAACATGATATATAGGTTAGAGTACAGTTAATCAGGTTTTTAGGAGAAAACTTTAGGTGAGGGGTGTGATACTTCGGTAACATGAACTTAGTGTACAAGGGTAAGGCTGATGTGGTAAAACAATTATATGTTAGAAAAGTGGTTGTTATGACAAAGATGTGTGAAAATGAAATTCAAGACCCCTTATGAGAGGTATGATCTGTAAAGAAAAAAGGAACAACCAAACCCACCTTCAGTTTTTACAGAAGACTAATGGTGATCACTGAGAAAACACAGAGAACTTACTAATGAATTCCAAGACTTATCTAGGATCACAGGAAAAGAAGTTTTCATTACAGGGAAAAAAATTATTTGCATACTAGAGAAAAATCCGGCTTGTT
The DNA here is from genome assembly GCF_001522545.3 of Parus major. NCBI lineage: Eukaryota > Metazoa > Chordata > Aves > Passeriformes > Paridae > Parus > Parus major. The sequence continues at coordinate 20,379,333 of NC_031799.1, forward strand.
CAATCATATAACTGTCTCTCACAGACTTTCTCCTGGACAGAGATATACTGTTGCAATCCTCTCCCGGGGGGGGACTCCTCTGTTCTACACCCCATGGTGAGAATCCTGGCCTGCTCTTCACCGAACAGGGGTGGGCAGGGGAGAGTTCCTGGAGTGGATACAACAGGGACTAAAAGTATCTAGACACCAGAGCCCCAAACTTGCTGGAATAGTCCTGGTTTTATTGCATGTCATCCATCCGGGGCAAGAAAAAGACCAAAATGCCCTGGGTCTTATCTCTTATACTCGGGGGCGGGGGTGATCAGGAAACACAGGAATGTTACAGCTGATGGGACAGGGGAAAGGGAAAAGGTTCTCAGGTAGGGACTAACATTACACAGACTGAGGGTGAGTTTTACCCTTGGGATATACCATGATTTTTAGATACACTACAACAATATACTAGGAAGTCATCCATAGATTTCAAGGCAGAGAAGTCATCTCAAGTGAAAGATCCTACCTGGATTCTTCAAAAGCATGTCTAAAGCCTGAGCATTGTAAATTCTCAAACTGTAAGAAGTACCCAGGCTGGAATGGTAGGAGTTACATTTGCTAATTGTGTATTATCTTCTTAATGCGTAAATACCCACTGAGAACTACAAGGGCATTGTCAGGCTATGCAAAAGTTTGGTTTAAATTGCAAAAGCTCAGCTTTAATTGAAATTGGCCAGAGATACCAAAAACAAGCCTTCTTCAGGTATATAAATAGCAAGTGTAAACAGAAAAAAATACTCACCTGCTATTAAACAGGAGAGGTGAATCAGTCACCAACAGTTCTGAAAAGGCAGAGGTTCTCAGCAGTTTCACCTCTGTGCTTACCAGCACTGCTGGGCCCCAGGTGTCAGGAACAAAAATTCAGGCTGATGCAAACACAGATCTGCTGTCAGTGAAGGCAGAGTTGATGTGTGATGTGTGAGCTGTTGCTGGATCTTGACCCATATGACTTGAGGGGCTCTGATGATATCCCCCAAGGGGTCAAGACAGTCAGATCATGTCATTGTGAGGCCACTCTGCAGAATCTTTGAGAAGTCATGTAGCTCAAGGAATGTCACAGAAAACTGTGTTACCCCCACCTACAAGAAGAGCTTAAAGGAGGATCCAGGAAAATGTGATGGAGCCATCCATCTTACTTCAGCCCCTGGGAAGCTTAAGGAATTAATTCTCCTGGCGGCTATTGCACATCAGGTGAAGCACATGACTGGGAAAAGCCAGCATTGATTAACCAAGGGCAAATTGAGCTTGGCAAACCTGGTAACCTTCTCTGACACAGCAGCCTGCTTAGTTGATGTTGGGTGAGTGGTGGGCATTGCTTGCCTGGATTTCTCTGAGGCTCTCAGTATTACTTCCCACAGCCTCCTCCTGGAGAAGCTGCTGTGTTATGGCCTAGGCAAGGGGTCTGTAGGGTGGGTGGGAACCTGGGTGACCCAGGGAGTGGTCAATCACTTCTCTTCAAACTGACAGCCTGGCACAAGGGGTGTCCCCAGGGATTGGTACTGGGCCCAGCACTGTTTATTTTCCAAAGTAATCTAGAAAATGGGATCAAATGTATCCTAGTGAAATTCTGCAATAGTAGCAAACTCTCTGAGCAAGAGGACACTTGGGAATGGAGAGGCACCCTGCAGAAAGACCTGGATAAGCTGGAATAGCGGGCTAATGAGACCATTGTGAAGTTCAGTGAGGATAAGTTTAAGGTTTTGCACCTGGGAAAGCATAACCCAGGAGTGCAGCACAGGCTGGGATCTACCCAGCTTGGGAGCAGCTCTGTGGGAAGTGGCCTGGCGCTCCTGGTGGACTCGGCTGCCTCTGAGTGACGTGTGTGCTCCTGCAGCACAGAAAGGGAGTAAGCAGATCCTGGGTGGCTCCAACAAGGGCTTCACCAGCAGAGATGAAGTCCTTATCCCACCCCACACAGTGCTTGTCAGGCCACACCTGGAGTACTGAGCTCAGTTTTGGCCCCTGGTGCCCAGCACAGATGTGGACAGGCTGGAGAGGTCCAGAGGAGGGCCACAAAGGCAATCACAGGGCTGGGAAGCCTGGCACATGAGGAATGGCTGAGGGAACTGGGTTTGTTCAGCCTTGAGGGCCTTGAAGGATTAGGTGACACCTTATCCCTATGTTCCAGTGTTTAAAAGGTGGCTACAGAGAAGATGGAGGTTTACAAGGAAGCACATGGGAAGGAGATGGTGTAATGGGTAGAAGTTACTCCTGGAGACATTCCAATTGGACACAACAGGAAAATTTTTCTCAGTGGTAGCAATTGACAGTTGGAATATCTCCTCAGGGAAGTGTGGATTCTGCAACTTTGAACACTTTTAAGATCCAGCTGAACACAGTGCTGGGTCATCTTGTCTAGATCATACTTCTGCAAAAAAATGTTTGGACCAGGTGATCCTTGGTGTCCCCTTCCTGTCTGATATTCTATGATTCTTAAGTATCTTGAAATAAGTAGATAACTGACAAGGATCCAAAACACAGATTGTTTCTGTAGCAGAAGGGATGCCATTTCTTCTTGGTTTGGAATAGGTGACAGGATAACTTTGTGCTTTCAATTATTTTTGCTTTTGACATTCCACACCTGAAGCAGAGACTGTAACTAATGATCTCAAAACAAAAAGAGCAAAAGAGATAATTCAAGCTGCTTTGACTGCTTTCTGGGCTGGAGAAACATCAGAGAGTAGAAATTCTCCTTGCCTGATACATGTATTTTATTAATTTAGGTTCAGTCCTCAAACTCAGCATACTGTTTGGCAAGTTGTACAGGTGTGCTTCCTTAGGCTACTTAGAATGCTTTTCCAAATAAATACCCAATGTGTATGTTAGAGTAGCATTTGTTTATTTATCAACAAAGTTCCTAAAATAAGAAAAATTTTGATTGAAACAGTTTTATTAGTGTTGCTAGCCCACACCTATAACAAAAATAATGCATCTCTAGATTACTAACTTACGATAATGAAGATGTTTCAGTTGCTGATATAGTTTTCCAGTACAACTTTAATTAAAATAGAAAGTGGCATCAGAAGTATAAAAATACTGCTGACTTCATTAAAAAGAACTGTTTGTGCAGAAGTGCTATATTAGGACCATAGAATTTAACATAAAAATAAAAGATGAATTCAGGAATCAGCAGAATTGGAAATTTCTGAAGCAAGACTTCAGATGCAAGAAAATTAATCTCTCAATCATTTCCACTGCTGGATCTCACTAAGGATTTTATCCCGGAGCTTAGCAGCTAATTTGTATGATGTTACCTAATTTTGAAGCATTACTTATTTTATATTGGCTTTTTTGTCTTCAGATATGTGCTAGGTGTCCTCAGAGGAGAGATTTTGGAAGGTTATTCCATTTGTTTTATAAAACAAAAAAATATTTATGACATATTGCTGCATGTCATAAAATTAAAAAATAAGATATCGTAGAAAATAAGATACTTCATTTTCTTTCATATTCTTAATGAAGAAGAATTACCTTGGTTTTAAAGGAAGTACAAGAGAACATAATTTTCTTCTTGATTTTAAAAGGATTTTCCTTTACATGGTTTTATCAATGATTGGATGGTACCATGAGTTCAGGGTAGTGATTCCTGAAACAGGTCTGAAAGTATTTGAAAACTTTCTGTACATCACTTGAAAACTGATACCTTAGTGTAAGCAACAGGACAGCTTGGAATAATACATTATTTTTGAATATATCTTTAATACATAGTAACATTTCTGTGCTCACTTTTAATCAGATTGTCATTAGAGAAACTTTGCTGTCCTATATTGCAAATGCAGGTTGAGAATGAAGGTTACAAGTTCCTTCTCCTCATAGGAAGTCCTTGTGCCATTTCACCTTTGTGAACCCCCTGTGCTTTGTTACAGCTACTTTCACCTTGAAATGTTTTAAGTTTGGAAGTGCTTCTTTTATTCTTCTGACAGAATAGAAAGGAGTGAATCTAAATAACCACTTGATTTTTCCCCAAGCACAAAGTATGACTCCTATATGTGTGTGTGTGTGTAATCTGTGTTTCTTAACAGCATTTTATAGCTATAATTTTACATATTAAAATGCAGAGCTCAGGGTTATTTACTTTAAATTATTTAGTTATTTAGGTTGATTTTTCAGAGTGAGGAGCTTTGGAGCTCAATGAGGGCCATTGTTGAAGTAGATGAAAAAATCTATGGTAACCTGCCTAACAGCTAAAAATTTTTGTCCTCCTCTCACTGACCATTTTTTGTCTAAAGCATGTTACAGAACAACAGATACAGAATTTCAGGATAACAAGGATAAGAATACCTCCCTCTACATATAAAAAGGTAAGACCTAGAAGACATGAGTATTTTGGCAACTATTAAACAGTCTTAGAGGTCTGAAAACGTAAACATGGATTCCCATCTCCCTGTGCTGTAGTTATTGCAGATTATATCATCTCCCCTTTGTTTAAAGAACCAGTATTTAAGCGTCATAAATAATTCCACTTTGGGGGGAAAAAAGAATAATGCTCAGCCAGAAAAGCAGAAGATTCTTGGAATGATTACAGGAGATTTAAATGTGAATAGGGAGAGATAAGTAAAGTGATGATAAAATTTCTGTTCACTGAAAGAATTTTATAACTCTTCACCAGAAAACACAGATATGAATGCATTTTTTATTATATGCACAAAAATGTAAAATTAAGGGTCAATATTTCATATCTATCATACAAAGAGGCATATAAAGTACTGGAGCAATTTTCATATGGCAAAAGCAACAATATTCAAGGGGGTTTTTGATGACCCATGCAATTTAAATGACCAAAATGCACAAAAGGAATCACTATGAAAATAATTATTTTGCATGCTCTCTCAACACACCAACACATGTTCAAATCCATTCTTATTTGAGCAAATGCTCTCATGATTAAAGATTAAAATTAAAATAAATTCTAACTCTTTTCTAATTCATTACTTTTAGCACTGAAATTTTTTATAACAAAGAAGGTAATGAGCTTGGGTGAAGACAGTTGTGGCCCTCTATTTTGAGCATTTCAGTCAGTAATGCCATTACTTTCGCTATCTGAGGTGCTGGTGCTGTAAGTCCCCAGTGAGGGACTAGATTGTCACTCTTGGAGGAAGAAGGAAAAAAGTCCCTGACAAGGAGAGAAATATTATCTGTTTTAAATATATTTCACAAGGACACAATTATTAACCTACACTAGGAAACAAAGGGCACAAAGTACATTTTGGTTTTAATTATACATGCACAGTCCACTGAGACTTTATTTCCAGTAAAGGAAATAATGGGATACTATCTAGATAATCTTTTCTACAGCACAGATTTATGTACATCAACTTACTGTAGTTCACAGTTTGTGTCTAAGGTTTAAGATCTAGAAAAAATAGTTCAGTTGGTTCCCTTGCAGATTGTTCCTTCTGCAGCAATAACAGAAAGCTCCCTTCTTATTTGCTGCCATGAAATTCACCACTGAGGGTACAAGAGGAACAAGCTGCACTTCCACAGTTCTGGTTTATCTTGCTGTAGCCTGAGCAGGTTAGCCACTGTTATTATAGGCTGCCCAACTTTCAGCTCTGTGGTTGTGGCCTGAAGGGAAGTCTTGCTTGGGATAAAATGGCTTGTTTGCAGTTGAGCCTGCCCTAAGCTACGGGAAGTTAAAGCATTTCAGGGGGATTTCAGAGAATTTCAGCTATAAAGCTGCAGCAAGTTTTTACCAAACTGCTTGTTCTTAGAGGCATATGATCAGTGTAAACATAAGTGTAGCTACGAAAATACATTTCAAAACAAAATTTTTCTCTTCTGTTTCAATCTTACTCTAATGCATGGCTATCAGAATTTTTTAATTATTGAAATAATATGTAATAATGTAATGTAATAATGTAATGTAATAATGTAATAATACTTTGCTTTGTTTTCAGAGCCAGCCAAAATAATTCAGCTGAAATTCTTCTCACCAAAATCAGCCTAGGGAATATATACAGCAGACAGCTTCAGCTCAAACTGTTACAGTTTGGCAAATCTAAAAGAAATTGCAAGAGGTTATTATAATAGGAGTTGTTGGGCAACCTAAATTGCAGGCAGGTCTACAAGCCCAAACTGTAGTTTACCACATGTAGAAAGCAACTTCTAAATGTAAGATGAGAGTTCATGAGTGATAAAAGTAGATAAGAATTTCTTGGAATGGTTTATCAAACTTGGTACAGGTTAAAATGTTTAAATCTTTTTAATTAGAGCTCTTGACTTCAATAGCAAGATTTTTTTTCTTCAAAATTTATTTCATCAGATGTCTTTGTGTAATTTAGATTATGATTATTAAGACTTGACTGAGATATTGATGGAGAAAATAATGGTTTTTTAATTGAGATTCTTATAGACATGTTCCTTTACATAAAAATAAAGTATTTTCTTACAGAATGGTCAGATTTAGAGTTCAGTTTTACTCTAACATGCACAAGATTTGTTTTCAGGTGGCTTTTGGATGGAAATGAATTTTTAGCAGGGATTCACCGATACAGGTCTAATAAAAGCCAGTGGTGCTTTGTTAAGTGAGCTGTCTGGTCACCTTGCATTAACAGAATACATGAACTCTGATGTTCACCAAATATTTAAATTTCTTCTAAAGTAACTTTTTGTATAACTTTAAAAAGAGAAAATATCCATGTATAAGGGATAGATTTATTTCAGCCATCCTGTTATTTAATCATTATGTGTTGTACCACCTCTGTTTTCTCATTTAGACCTGAAATCTCATACTGTGGGAAGAGTTGTAAGGAAAAAGCAAGGTGGTTTTTTCAAGCAATGGTATGTTCAAAGATTGGCATCAAAGCCAGAATTGTCAGTTACTGCTGAGAATTACTGACTAGGCTGTTGATGCAAGTGGAATGGGCTAGATATCCATGTGGCTGCTTCCCTCTGCCTAACACTTGGAGATGTGCATAAAAGGATGTCAGGATGACATGCAAATGTAGATGTCATAGACTAAGAAAGGAGCAAAGGTCAGGAGAGTAACTTGCCAAATGACAACGTGTATATATGCTTCATTGGAAGATGTGTTGAAACTAAAAGCAAGATGACACTTGTGTGGGTAGTAATTGTAGGTGTAAATAAGAAGGTGCTTCAGCATTTATTTTTCCTTGATAATGAGATCTGACATCATGATATTTTAACCTTTGAAAGTTAACCTGAAAGTTAAACTTTTAAACTTTGAAAGTTAACATGAAAAAAATATCACCAAGAGAATGAACTAGAGCAAATGAGGTACTGGTAGGAAAACTGTGTGTTTATAAACAGGATGTAACTAGATTGAAATTAAAAATATTTATTGCTGTGGAATGATGGAGGAGGAGAATGCAACTTTTTAGAAACACTTGTTTGTTTCCAGATATATAATAAGAACTTTAATCTTATTTATCCTAGTGTAATGTAATACATCAAAAAACCTTCTCCATTTGTTCTAGGGACACTGAACCATAACAGCTCTGGGCTGTCCAGTGTGATTAAAGAAAGGTAGAAATAGTTCTGTTCCTGCTGCCAAAAATCTTACTGAGATTTATTGATGGAATCTATGGTGCCAAGAATGCCATGCCAAGTGCTCTGCTGGAGGAAAGCAAGTATTCTCACTTGAGTTGTTTTGTAGAATGGCTTCCTAGGTTGGTCAGAGCACATAAAAAAAAAAAAAAAGTTCTGAAATATGTTTTCTTTTTTGGAGTCCCTTAGTAAGTTCGTCTCTCTTCTACATATTTGTCTGATAGATGCATATTTTTAATTTCTTCTGCAGTTCTTCCTATTTCATAGGATAGATAGTCACACTGTTAATTAAAGCAAAGTAAGGTCTTCATGCGCTTTACTTGGTGCATGTAATCATGAATTTTCAAGCATACTTTTATTCTAGAGCAAGCTCCATGACTTAATTGTCTAGTTTTACATTTTAAGGAGATCTATAGTTTAAAGGTGTGTTTTCAAAAATCAGATTTTGGTTAGCCTGTCATTTAGGACAGTGTTTTAGTACCACCAATATAGTTGCTATCTAGATATATAGATATATTTATTTCAGACAGAGATGCCAAAATTATGAACTTGTACACTTCTGTATTGCCATTGCATTACAGAGTATCACTGAAACTGTGATTCTACCCTGCTTCAGAAATACAAAGATGTTAATAAGCAGTTATGAAAGATTGCTATTAGCTGCTCACAGTATAAATATTTCTTCATGATACTGACATGTGAGTGCCTGTAAAAGATGAGTGCTCCACTCTGCTTTTCAGAACGACACTCAAAGATTTCCCAGATATATCTGAAGAACCAGCTGACTTTTTCAGTGTAAGCAATAGTAATAGCCTTCCAGACTGTCACACTATGTGCATGTTTTTGTGCTGTTACTTGAGAAATTACCCTTACAGTTTTTCCTGTTGGTTTGGCTGAAGTGAACAAGGCTTCACTGGGAAAGAGGGAGGATAGCAGGTGCCAGTGGCATGATCCCACTCCCATTTTAGTCAGTAAGAATTTTAATACAGAAACTGAGGCTGGATAAGGCCTTTTGTGTGAAAAAAAATCAGTCCTGGTAAATAGTTTCTTATCCTATAGTTAAGAAAACAGCTCATAAAGATGATGCATATTGGAAGTTATTTATAAATTCAGGCTTTAATAATATGCAAGCCAGACATGCAAATCTGGGGTTTTTTTTTTTCAAATCTGCATGAGAATATTTTAATCTGTCATCTCAGACTTCCTATGCCTCAAACATCTCTACCACAAAAGAAGGTAGTGTGTCCTGAACAGAATACAGTGCATATACTACTGCACTTCCCAGTGTGCTAAATAGAATGTTTAATGGCAATTTGGGCAATCCTGCAGTACTGTGCCATGTAGACAATCCTGACACAGGCACCGATTCCATAGGGAAAAGAAAGGAGGTGGTCATGTAATTGAAGACTACATCATAAAGAACAGTCACCAATGGGTGTAATTATGGTTGAACGTAATTATGCACCTCCTAACCTTATGTACCTTAATTATAGCACCTCCTAACTTTGCATGCTTGCCTTGAAACTCAGTCTGGTGTAACTGTGCTGCCCCACGAAACGCACCATGGCTGTATCAGCTGTGACCCTCTTACAGCTAAATACAGTTACTTGACTAATGCAAACATCAGTGGATTTTCTCTATTTACTTTTTTACGCTAGTTAGTGAGGAAATTTGGCAGTAGACTGTGAGGAAAGTAAAACTGTTACTGAGTGCTTTGGCTGCTTTGTTTTTCTGGGGAATGAGAGCTATTTGGGAGGGCTCTGCGTGGCAGCTGGGGAGCCTAGGAATCCTGGAAGAATCTTGGAGCGCCTGGAGCAGACAGCATGATTTTGGAAATTGTCCAAACTGTGTGTTGGAGCAAAACACTGTGCCTATCAGCCACAGTACCTCCTGACAGAGTCACATGGTATGACAGTTTCCTCCACAGAGGTGATCTTCACCACTCTTGTCCCTCTTTCTTACCTCTCTTTCTGGGAAAAAAGCCTTAGTCTTCTCTGAAATGAGCCATGATAAAATGTGTGTCTTTCACATGCACAGATGTCTCAAGGGTACTCTATTGTAAGGAAGCTGTCCAGCCAGTTAGGTCTATGTAGTCATGGGGAAAGCAGAGAAGGGTTCCACCCACAGCAATGTTTTGCCCTTAATGGAAGAACTTGGCCTAATTTCACACTCATTTGAAAGCATTTAACAGCAGTAGTCAGGGAGAGGACTATGACAAATGCATTTGGATGATAGAATCTTTTGTCTCAATGGTATTTTGTTGAAGAATAACAGCAACTTTGAATCTCAGTGTCTCTACAAGAAACTCCTGCACTGAATAAGTAGGAGAAAATTGCTTGACATCTTAAAAGGTCCTGAAAATCCAGATGCATGAGAAACAGCTGTACAACACATAGCTTAAAACAACGCCCCACCCTGTACCCCCCTATATTTAGCCAACAAAGTGAAAGTTCACTGTGCTACCTTACATCACTGTTGATGGGGATAGCAGGGACAAAGACACTTTATTTGCTCTGCTGTGTAGTGACCAGACTGTGCAATAATGTTTAAGTAACAAGACACTCCAAAGGGAACAGATTAGGGTGGGTATGAATGCACTAACAAGTAGGACTTGCACAAAAGACATCCCCAGGGACACAGCTTCATTCCACAGGTTCTGCCTGGAGCTTGGCTCTGCCGCCCAGCCCTACCCAAAGGCAGCCTGAAAAAACAGTATGGGATAAACAGAGGTAATTAGTTGGTTTTGTGTTTTTGTTGTTTTTTTTTTTTAATAACAAATATGTGTTTAGAGATTGTCAATATCCACTAGTAAGCCAAAAAATCTACAAATTTTTACTTACTATCTTGCCCTAACTTTCTTCTTGGTGTTCATCAGTTCCTTCTGAATGTCTGTCTTTTCCTGCTAAATAACCACAGCCAAAAACTTTCAGGCTGTATCCAGCCAAATGTTAATGTTGTTAGAAGCAGTGATAATTATGCAAGGAGTCACTTCACTGGTCACTGAAGGTGAGTTCTGTATTCAACCTGAATACAAGCAGGCTATTGTGGAAGACGTGAAGAAGCATAAAATTGTACCAAATTCCAAACTTCCCTTCTGACCCTCCCTAGTTAAAAATGTTGCTGGAAAAACTGAAAGACCTTTGAAGGCTTTTGGCATGTTGTAGAAACTGGTGTAGGTGACAGTATCCTAAATGATGGACTCACTGCCTTGATGAAAGATTTGTGCAAAGGGACTGGGAAGCACTGCTCTGACGAGCATTTCTTTGTCTACATGTTTCATTCAGACAGTTCCAGTGTAATAAAAAACACTGTACTTAGATTTCTCAATAAGTTTTCTTCCTCTATATAAGCTCAAATTTTGTTCCTATAATGATTTCTTTCCCTCCCCCTCTTTTGCAAATTTCATTGAGCCATCTCTGGGAGCTTCTCTTCACATTAGTGCCCTTTCTCTTGATGCTGAATTAATTAAGGATGAAACTGGAACAGTGACTCATAGCAAAGAAGCAGAGTTCCTTATTAGTAATGAGTAAAGAGGGCCACAGGAACCCACTGCTTCCCTGCTCCAATAACGCCTTCCTTTTGTGTGTCATTCCCACATTGATCATGTTAACTGATGCCTCTTTAGACACTAATTGTTATATTGATGAGTCTGAATTGGATGGTTTCACTATTTGGGAGCTTTTGGGGATGCAAACTCCAAAAAGGTGAAAAATCCAAAAAGTACTAATTATATTGGTAATTACTTTAAAGCTCTAAGCCTACTTTCAGCAGGGTCCATTCCCATGGTAACAGTAGCAGGTACAGCAGCATTCAGCCAAGCAGCACTCAGAGCTCTTGGCTATGTCAGCAGTGGCTGAGGTTGGAAGGACACTACAAATTGTGCATACAGATGTTCCAAGATTCCATATATTTCTTTGCCACAGACCTAACTTAAAATACAAAAAAAAAGCTATACCAAAATTTAGTTTCTTTCTTTATGAGCTATATTGGCTTTTTTAAATCTTTGCTTTTACCCTTAGGTGAGCTGGCAGGTCTTCCAGAGGCTGGTCTGCAGCCAGAGTCCTCAGGGGAAATTCTGTCTGACTCAGCAACTGTCTTTTTTCCAGCAGCCTCCTGGGCTGAGAACAACAGCTTTGCTACTTCCTGACTCTTGGGCCTTGTCTACTAGGCAAATTTCGAGAAGGAAATTCCCACCAGTGCTTTGAGCGTGTCTGAAATTGTAAATGGACTGTATTTAGAATGGTTTATGTCACTGATGAAACAGTCAGTATTAAACTAAGGCTGCTGTCAGCTACAGGAACTTCCTAGATACTTAATATTTTAGTGTGTAATTGTGATGTCTCCCTGAATGTTGTAAATGCAAATTATTAATATTTTCCTTATGAAGTAGCACAGATTCCAGGCTGTGGTAGTTGACAATTCACAAACACAACATTTCTGTGCCCCGGAGTGAAAATTCTGAAGTGATGTGAGCGGAGTCATAAGCAAGAGAAAATCATAAGGTACTTTGCTTTTTGCTTCATTGAGCTTCAGAGCTCAAAACCAGTTCCAACAAAAGAACTTCAACAATGCTCTACAACAACTCACTTCAGAAGAGAATGTTTGGCTTTACAGACAGGTTCCTCCACAGGGTGTTTTAGATTACATCATAATTCAAAAAGGATATAAAGATTCTGTAGTATAAATTCCTTTCCAGTGATTCTGGAAAGTATGAACAGCCAGAAATATTTTTTTCTGGTATTAGCACTGATACATTTTAAAAGAAAATTCTTGTTAGCTAATGCTTTTTATTTTAGCTAAATAAAGTTTATTTAATTCTGTAAGTCATACTGAATTTCACTTTTGAGCAAATCTGCTCTTTACAGTGAGATTATGCCTTTTCTGTTTACTGAAATAAGAACAATAGGGAAATCAGAGATGATAATAATATATGGTGCCTTAAGATTTAAGGAGGAACTGGATAATCATAAATTTTGAAGATCAGAGCACTTTATTTATTTCTATTTAAATATAGTATCTTAAATATTTGCTTTTGTTACTTGTAAATATTTGTAATAGTTACTTCCTTTTATTCTTGGCATAGCTTTTATGACACAGGATCAGTTTTCTAATTTTACATACCTGAAGTAAGAGTTAATATTTGGGCATGTTTTATCTTCCTTAATTTCAAGCAAGGAAAGACTAATTTAAGTTCGTAGTACTTTTTCATGCTAAGAGATAACTTATAAGTTATACTGTTCTCTACTTGGCAAGGCCCTTAATGTGCTAGCAAAGGAAAAAATTCCAAGTCATGGGTCTATCTGAAGAAGCGAAAGGGAATGGAAAAAGAAAAGGAGAGGAAAAGTTGCTTTTGAGAAAAAAGGGTTTTTCATTACTAGCAAACTTGAGAACGGGGGAATGAAAAAGAATTGTTGACAGCAACAACCAAATAATGCTGCTGTTACTTTACTGACAAGTTCATGGTTACTAATCACAACTAGTCCCTGTATTGGGGTGGTGGACATGGTGGTGCTGGGTTCACAGCTGGACTCCATGAACCTTAGTGATTCTGTGTTTCTTTGAATCCTTCTTATACAAATAAACCATGTTATTGAGCATCAGAGTTTGACAGAGTGTTTACACAAAGGCAACAGTGTGAGACATCTTGTGCCATCCTCTTGTCCTCATTTGGCTTATGATTATTTTAGATGTTGTACCTGGGGTTAAAGGTCCATCATGTTTCTCCTGTGTTTTCTGTGGGGTTGCACATTAGCTACAAATTGCTTTGTCAAATCAACATGTCTGTCTGATAAATATTCCAGCTCCATAGCAGTTGGAATAAAGCAGAGGAGATATCTCATTTGCATGTCTCTGTCACAGTGCTTTAAAGCCAACTTCTAGGAAGAGAAACTTGGAAAAACTGATTCTTTATGATCTCTTCTGCCTCTGAGCAGACAGCTATAGAGCCTGATGCCCCATCTCCCAAAAAACTCAAGAGTCCTCTGTAAAACAAGCAGGCTAAATGAGAACATATGATGTTGTTTTGCATCCTGGCAGAGAGATTGTTATCATCCTAATTTTCCTCATGGAGAAATTTAGTAGGTGAACAGGGGATAGAATACTCATAAATATGTACAAATGAAATGGCAGAATTAAGGATGTTTAATTGGTTTACGCAGAAGTAACAATGATCTGAAATTGCAAAACTGAAAGAAAGGCTGTTCTGAATATCCAGTAACATACTCTGTTTGTCTTCAATTGTATTCTGCAGAGCAGGCAAACAACTAGCATCTGCAGATGGAGAATCTAACAGAGCAAGCCTGCAGATGGCTGGGTCAGAGAAAAGGACAATTGATCTGGTTTGTTGGACACTTAAAATTTATATCAAGAATATCTTATAATTTGACTACTTCATTCCAAGTGTCATTTGTACTTGACAGTACAACTCTTATGAAGCAGAACTAGAGGAGACAGAAAGGAAGGAGCAGGAGGAAGGGCAGAGAGAATTGTGTGAACAGCAAATATGGATGTGCTTTAGTGGAGAGGAAAACCTGGAGAGGGTGGGAGAAGGTAAACCTGTGCCATTTGCACATGATGGAAATTGCTCAGACTGGCACTTTGGAGAACCATTTCTATATGCTGGCACTCGTGTTTAAGTCCACTTTGCAGAAACAAAATGTTAAATTCTCTCTATTAGAGAGAATCCCGCTCCAGTCATGCTGCAGGTTGTTTCCCACTGGAATGTGGTTCCCATGTTTGCATTTGTCTTTATTTGTAACTTTAGTAATGAGGCCTTGGGCTGGGCTGTGCTGACAACAAAGCCTGACAAATTCACCTGGGCTGCTCCTGACCTTGAGTTTGTCCCCATATACTTTTATTTATTCCTTTCACACGTCCTTGGCTATGTGGCCTTTTGCACTTTTTAGAGGAAGCTGTGCAACCACCTGCTCTTATTGGCAGGCTAAATTGGCAAAATGTTTCTCAAAGGCCTGCGGCTGACTTACAGGGAAGAAAACAACAAAATGCAAGCATATTGTGTCCTTCACCACTCCTGAGCAATGAAGTGCAGCATCGGAAGCTTTTGTAAGGCAGGTGGCATGCCAAAGTCCACACAGGGGCTGTGCCAACCTGGGAGTTTTGAATGGCTAAAGAAAACACGTATGATCGCTTTTGCTGCTCTTCTGGTAAGCTATTACCATAGTGTTTAGATGTCACGAGCCTGCAAGAGTAGAAACTTATCCGGTTTATCAAGCTGAACTGCCTTTTAAATTGATTTATCTCTTCTTGTTCCCCTGCCAGGTCTAAGCAGTTTGTGGTTTGCCTGGGGCCTTCAGCAGCAAGGAGGGGAGCAGCACAGCAGCTGGGCTGCTGGCGAGCATTTGTGGGGGATTTGCTCCTCAGATCCCAGAAGCAGAAGGTTCAGCTGTTTTGGTCCCCGGGCTGTCAGGCACGCTCCACTTGTCACTGCCACCAGAGAGCCCTGTGGACCAAGCACCGCTGCAGCCCTGCACTGGGTGACCCAGCTGCATCTGTCAGCCACATTTCCTGCGGCGGCTTAGCAGATATTGACACAACCAACAACAGTTCAGTGACTTTGACAGGTTCCTCCCATACTGCAGCACCTATGATTTGTATTAAAATGGTGTACCAAGTGCTGCAAATGCTAAATAAGGGTGGTTCTCTCTCACTGGTTGTGTACCATCCAAAGCTGCTCTCCTGCTACCCATGGTCCATGGCAGACCAGGATAGAATCCAGAGCTTCTAAATCCTAGACTAGCGAATTAAAAAGATTATCCTTTCACTCTGAAAACAAAATTGAGAAAGAGATTTTGATAACACCCAAAACTAGTTACATTAAATTGCCTGGAAATATAAAACATTTAGATTTTACACATAAGGAGAAGACCAACCTACCCACAACTCTGGTGGTATAGTGTAAAAGTGCCACCTTGATCACACAGATAAAGGCACATGTCTGTTGCAAGGCTGATTCAAAGTTATACTACTGACATATCTTTCATTTTTAATAGCTCCTGTGACATTATGTATGTTTTCATAATGAAAATAACTTGTTCCATGAAGGAGCAGATGTCCAAGTACATAAATACATGCTTCTGCCATGCCAATATCTTCTGCTTAATGGCATTAGAAGCAGCAGTTTGTCCTGATCAACAGCTCTGCTAACATTCTAGATGCCACAGAGAGTCAGAACAGGTGGATTTCCCATAAAAAAGTTTTTATGGGTCAGGTTTTATACAAAGTGGTGGGTGTATGCCATTCCACAGAGCAACTTCCTGTATTGGGTTCTTAGCCTTCTCTCCACATTTCTATTATAAACTCTTTTCTGACATTTATGATATATCTATATGAAGAACTGTGTTACACCCAAGCACTATAGCTGTAGCTAGACCAAAGTAATGAAATGTCTAAGGGAAAAAAAAAGTCACAGACAAACCTGAAATGTAAAATATATCCTTGTCACAGAAATCTGTTAATCCAAAGGTGACTTCAGATGATCTCTCACAAAAATCCAACCACTTTCCAATCCAACTTTCCCTAGCTTCTCTTGCAGTAGAGGTGGACCTCTTCTATTTCTTCTTTGTCACACCTTTTCCATCAGGCCAATTTCCTTGTTTACAATCTTGCTACGTGCAGCCTGTGTGTTTCTTGGGGACCACTGAGGATGAAGAAACAGAGTGCCCCTCTGTGACCAGATTCTTGTGGATGTAACAACATCACAGCAGATTCATCATGTGCATGTCTGAGGGGTGTGAGGATGCCCACAGGCCGGACTGGATGGGGGCTTGAGCAACTTGATCCAGTGGGTGGCATCTCTACTTACAGCAGGGGAGTTGGAACTAGATAATCTTTAAGATCCCTCCCAACCCAAGCCATCTGATCATACTGTGATGGGGCCTGGCCTCCATTGGGCTCCTTCACACACACTTTGGTCAAACCATGGCAGCGCTTCAGTGCAATGACAGAGGTGTCAGGACATCAGACTGCTCCTGACCTCGTGTCAGAACATGGTGGATAGTTGCTGTTAACATTACTCATCAGCATGCCCTCCTAGTTGCCTGGTGTGCATGTGGGGTACTTGTATATCCACCAAGAGAACTACTTACCTACCCTATATGGAGGCAAAATCTATGTCCTGCCATGTCCCCTGTCACATGGTTGGGTGTGCATTCAACATTTGGTGGGAGTTATGAAGGGTTTCATCATGTCAAGTTTAAATTCAGTATCTACCATGGAAGGAGCTTTATCCAAGTCTCCCTTCACTGTTCCCCTTGAAAGGCTCCATTGTCCTGAGCTGGTGTCAGAGTGCTTTGTTTCAGCTCCAGACACCAGTTTTTGAGTACAGTGATGGCTGTGCCCAGGAGCTGGCAGGACTGCCTAGCATGGCCTCAAGGAGAGAGAAGAGAAAATATCATGTAATTGTAGATGTGTTTGCTTGAAACTTGTGTGTTAAGAATATGACCAGTGGAAAAATTGCCACTAACATGTTTGCAGAACTTGGTCTGTCCTCCCATCAGTATTCATCACAGTAAGAAAGAATATCTGTGCTATACAGTAAAATAATAACAATAACAACAACAACAACAAAACCAGCAAAAGTAACAATAATACATCTTAGCTCAATTGCTTTATCTTTTAGTTTATTAGTGTGATCTGCATTTCCAGCAAAAAGTCAGGCAGGCCAAGATAATGAGAGAAAGCAGAGCTGTACCCAATGGCAAATAACCAACTCCCATATTATCATGTTCCCAAAGCAAGGAACTTCCACTTTTCCACTGAAATTAATTTTTAGTTGTTTAAATACACGTTTTTATTGTATTCCGTTAATTTTCCTGAGGTTTATAATTTGTATGAAATCCACTGTAAATCAGAAATATGCAATATCTAGATTCTCTTAGGAATGTACATGTTCCAGGAAGGGATTTTATAGATTTAGAAATCAGCACATTGCTGTACACATTGCACAGTCTGGCTGTAGCAGAGCAGCTGTGGGACATCAGCCTTCCCCTCAGGCTGTGTCATGCCTCTGCCAGTGCCTGTTGGCCAACAAGAAGAGTAAATGTCACTTGTGTGCTGTGCTGCAGCCCACGCCTTCGTCAGGGCCACAGTGCAAACCTCACAGCCTGGGTCAGGAGCAGGCAGCATATGCCTGTTGCTTTCCTTACCCTGCGAGGCTGGAGGCCCTGACTGCGGCAGCACTGTGTCCGTCCTGCCGTGACCCTGCTCCCACTCCATCACAGGACCACTGTTTGCCCAGGGTACCGACAGCTGTCTTCCTCCAGCTCTGCGGTCAAGAGGCTTCTCTTGCCTCCACAGTGCTCTGTGTCTGAAGTGTGTCTGTACTGGAGGATTGGAAAAGTTTCTCTTTTTTGCCCTACAGGGTATTTTAGTTTTGAAAACTAAATCTGCAGAGAAAAGAGCATGCAAACTCTGCTACTAGAGCCAAGTCTTCATGCCAAATTTTGTGATACAGCATATATACCTTTAAAGTCACGCCTTATTTGACTCATTAAATAATTATTTGTTTGGGAGGCTTTGGTTCTGCATGACTGGATAAACCGTTGGCATGAAATTTCTTTCCTTCTTAATAAACTACTGTTATATATGGATTTGACACCGAATTTTAAATTACTCTACATACTCATCTGAAAATTCTGTATTGTGTTTTGGCCTAAACATATCTTAATGACACTTTTTTTTTTTTTTGTTCTCATTTCAGTTGTTAAATTCTTTTGCCTGGAAAATGCCACATGAATGGTGGGGAGAAACACCTCAGTTATTAGAAAGATAAAGTGGTTTGAAGTGGAAGATTTTTAGAGCTGAACACATATGCCAGTATCAAATTTCAGCAGAAATTTAATAAGATACTATTTTTAACTATCAATTTGAAATTAGTTAATATACATTTCTGAAATTACTAGCACATGGATATACTAGTAGTTTTTCCAATAAAGATTGTTTAGCAGCTGAGGTTAACAAGCAACAGGGTAGGATTATTACATATAAGCAGAACCCTAAAAATACATATTTACCATCTTAAATTTGAAAGATTTTCATCCTCCTGAGTATCTTAAAACAACAAAACATCAGTGAACCTAACAGTTCTATGAATTTAACAAAATCTTACAGCCACTTCAGTTCAGACTGTTTTTGTTGAGTATTTAGACTACTTTGTTTATTTGATTTACTGTTTGCTTATTGAATGCTCATTTTTAGTACACCCCTTCCATAAGGTATTTTTCTCCTCAAAAGCAACAAAATACACTAGTGACACGTGTAGTATGGTTAGAACAGGGTTAATGATCCTGAGTCTTTTATTTATTTATTTTTATTTATCATTGTCTTTTGCTGAATCTCTGTGGCCTCTGCAAAAGTCTGCAATTTTTTCTATGCAGCTAAGTGAAGTATCATTGGTGGAACTAGTGGTGGAAACAATACAATCCCACTTAGCAGTTGATCAAGCAGAAGAATGGTTTAGGAAGATAAACAATTATCAGTGTCCAAAGAGGAGTAAAGAAAGTAATGGTGACCTGTAGTCATTAGTGCTGCAGTCCTTCTTGAGGTGAAGTCTAGAGAAGTTGTTAACCATTGATACATATTTACCCAGCAGATAAATATTAGAATTATGTGTAAATGAGCTTTCACTTTTTAATGAACCTGAAGGACCAAGAAAAATACAATTGTATCTCTCTTAAATCTGCAATAATGCCACAGCATAAAGCTATTCCTTAAAGCATTTTCTAAAAGTGATGCATGAATGCTGTACAGGCATCTGATTTGGAACAGAACTGGAGCTGTTTATTGTAATCATAAAACCTGCTTTCCTGTGTTTTAAAGATTTTTTTACATCAGGCAATATATCAGCTTATATATATATATATATATATACACTTAAATAAACATAAACTTAAATAACTAAACAAAAAACCTGCTTACTTGTTCTGCTTGCTTTTTTCGGCTGACCAAAAACTGAGTTTTTGTTCTTACATTACCTAAGCTGTATTAGCATAGATGCTGTAGAACTGTATTTTAGACAATGTGAAAGAATTATCTTTTAATTTCTTCAAGTAAAATATTGCTTAAATAGTAGATGCATTCAGAAAAATATTTTACTGGACAAAATAATACTGAATCTTGGGTAAAAGAATTAAAAAAAAAAATGAAAAAACAATTAAATGGAATTAAGTAATGACCAAACATCAGGCATCCATGAGAGCAGTTTGTTCACCTTCTCTGGCTACAGTTGGGCAGAGGAGAGGGAAAAAAAATGACGAAGGGCTCATGAGTTGAGATAAGGATTGGGAAAAACACACTCTAAAGGTAAAACAAGTTCAAATTCAAAGGTATAAAATAAATTTATTATTAATAATAAGAGGAGAATAATGAGAGGTGAAACAAGCCTTTTAAAACACCTTCTTCTCCCCAGACTTTCCCTTTCCTACCAACAGTGTAGGGAGACAGGGCATGGGGATCTTGGTCAGTTCATCACCCAAGATCTTCTGTTCACTCAGGGAGAGGAGTCTTTCTTCTGCCATGTCATGGGGTCCCTTCCATGGGCAAACAGTCTTCCCAAAAACTGGTATGGTGTGGGTTACTCATCCACAGGGTGCAGTCCTCTAAGGACAGGCTGCTCTACTTTGGAAGCAAGGGTTCTCTCTCCAGAATCTACCCGCTCCAGCATGGCTGCAAGTGGATCTCTGCATCCCCTATGGACTTGGTGCATTACAGGGGGACAGGCTGTTTCACCATGCTCCTCACCATGGCCTGCAGAGGAGTCTTGGCTCAGACACTTGCAGCACCTTCTCCCTGTCTTTTTCCACTGACCTTGGTGCTGCCATGTTGCTTTCCCTCACATGTCCTCACTTCCTCCTCTTCTCTGATGAGAGGACTGTTGCTCGTAGGTACCATTGCCAACAAGTTCCACTAATTCAAAGATTCCTGCAGGATGTTTCAGTGCCAGGAAGTTGATCTTGTCTGGGTTCCACACTGGGGAGTCGTTTGCTGTGTTTTCACTGCTGGCCATGTGGTCCCACCGCCATCGCACGGGCAGTGCTGGCTGCTGTGGTGCTGTTTAACGCCTCTCCTCATGCGGGATGCCAGGAAGGGGAAGCCACTACTGCCCCTGCCCTCTTTGCCCACAGCATCACTGGCTAGGGGTGGCCAGGCAGGCAAGGATGAGCCTTGGGCCACGGCAAGACAGCAGTGGCTGTGGTAGCAGGTTGGCACTTGCTGCACTGGGGATGGCCTCTGGCAGCAGTGCCTCACCACCCCTGGAGAAAAACGGCACCTTCACTGCTTTAATTTTCTTCTTAAATATGTAATCACAAAGGTGTTACCAGCCTTTCTAATTGGCCCAACAGTATGCTCATCTTCAGAGCCATCCAAGATTGGCTCTGTCAGACATGGTGGGAGCTTCTGGCAGCTTCTCATAGAAACCACACCTATGGTCCACCTGCACCACTACCAAAAAAATGAGGCTGTGCCTCTAATTAATTGCCTCTACTTCTTTTAGTGTATCAATTAACACCCCTAATGTCTGAATGATTAGCCTGTATTTTACAGTCAAAATGCAGGGCACAAAATATCTCTAAGCAAACATACTTTTATCATATTGCGCTTAGCTTTATTACACTAAAAAAGCACATTCCTTTCCATTCCAGCCTAAAGAAAATCAGTGCCTTGTGATCTAAACATACATTTTCAGTAAGAGATCTAAGCAAGACTCTCTTTTTTCATCTGGTAATAGGATTTATAGATTCTTATTCTTTATTGCATAGATGCCTATTACAGTAATTCTTAATTTAGTTTGAGGTCTAAGTCAGCAGGAAATTCCCAGCACTAACAGGTGCTGCTCAAAGTCCAAGGATTCTTAGAAGCACTGTTTAAATAAGAAAACCAAACATACCTTTTCTGAAAAAAAACATTAATGCTGGAAAATATAAGATAAAATAGTTTAAGTTTCATGCTGCGTATATAAAACTTAAGTTAATGTTAGCTTAAGGCATGTTGATTTTGAGTTTTCTGGTTGAAGACTAATGTGATGTTCATAACAGGACATTTATTTGGCAACTGAAAGCATTTTTAATTGAGATTTTGGAAAATATGAGCATCTTCTATTGATTTTACATTGGTCAGAGTGGGATACTCTATCACTTTTCTCATATAAAGCTATCTGCACTGGAGAGTTAGTTAGTTTTTTCTTAATGGATCTTCCATTTTTAGAACCCTTTTCAAGAACATTTTCAAGGAAAAGAAATGCAGACTTATATTGAAAGTCTATCTTCAATCTTTGTTCTACTGTATTTACTGCACTGGTCACTTTTAAACTTCTGCCTTTGCCTCTCTTCCCCTGCACTGTCAAACTGCTGCAGAGCACAAACAGTTTTCTATGATCACTTGACATGTGTAAAACTGTCTTTCACTTTTGTAAAGTAACAGCCTGTACTGTAGATAAACAGAACATTGACCTCACAAAACAGTGCCACTAGAAATGTCGTATTTGAACTCAAACTAATTTTCATTCTGTATACAGATGGAAGGTCTGTCTTGTGTTTCTTTACTATGGGATATCCCATCTGGAAAGTAGTGGTATATACTGTAGAAAATTAAAAATAGGGGACAGGTTATATTTAAGTGAGGTTAAATCAAGCTCATTTTATCACTGCTGTGTTTATGATATATTTTATAAATTAAATCTGAAGTCTACACAAAAATATCTGGGTGTGGAACAGAGAAACGGTGAAGTATTTATGCAAATTATTACTCCCCAAACAGCATAAGGAATTGATTTTAACCTAGGTTTCTGTTATGTAAATTGCCTTCAATGGAAATGGCAAACTTAGAAGACAATTGTAGACTAATTTTCAACTGTAACTTGCCCACTCTTTTAATATTTTTATCAGCAAAGTTTAAAAAGTAGTGGTGAATGTCAAAGCAGATAATTCATAAAAGATGGACTTTACGGTGATGTTGGCTATATAGCAGGCTTCTTCAAAAATATCTTGGTCTTTAAAAATTATCAGTTTTATTATATATGAAAAATGTTTCTTAAAAAACATAACAGACAAAAGAAACCACAAACAAAAAAACAACAAAAAATTATTTCCACGGTATTTTTTTTGTTTAAAACACCTAGTGAATAGGTGCCTCTCTCTCTCTCTATATATATATAAATACTTTCTCTGTTTAAAATTTATGTGATTTAGACAGCAAAGACCACATGAACTGAAGCTCAATCTTTTATGATTCAGTAGTCAGTAAAGAAAAATAAAAGTGTACAAAACATTCAAAATTGCAAACATGTACATATACTTACAAAATTTTTAATTCTTCAGTTGTATAAAAGGCTGCAAGGTACATAAAAAAAATTGTGTGCAATATTATTCATTTGGCTGTCTCAACATATTTAACACCTGACTAATTAATTTTAAGCATTAGAGAAAACTGAAATATATCCCAGTTTAAATTTTTTACCTGGGCACTGGGTGAATAATATATCTGAGTATATCTCATTTAGTACAAGCAAAATATCCCTTATTTAGATGGGTCATGTTTGCTGTCGTGTCGTACTGCCACAGTAGATTTTTCCTACATCTGTGATGAGAATTGTCAAGTGGGATAAATTAGCAGAGTCCTAGGGCCTCCATTGTAACTGTACTTTCTGTGAGTAACACATCCAGCTCACAGCAGAGGAAGTACTTAGGAATCTTACTTCCCCTAAAATAAATGGAATTAAATGCCAAAATACGTTTACTGGCTCTAGGTTCTAGCCTTTTATTCAAAACTCTCTCATTCATTTGAGTCTTTAATCCTCAAGTGGCTGTAAACAAACACGAGGCTCTGGTAGAGCATTTTAAGGCTGAAAACATAAAAGTACTGAAATCCAGTTTAAATCTTTTGCCAGAAGTTCCAGAGAATTTATGTATTTATAGATTTCATTAAGTGGAGTATGTTAGTTGTGTATGTTTGCAGTTTTCTTTTTGGAATGGCATGCTAGGCCAAATGTGGGTATTTTATTACCTGCCTCTTCTGTCATCCTGTTACCCTTCCCTCCTCTCTATCCTTCCACATACTACTGTCCCTCTCCTTTGTAGGCATCTTCACCACCAGCTTAGTTACTTTTCCCATTCCTTTGGTTGTCTTTACCTCATTTTCCACCAGACTTCTGCACTTCAGTAAAGCCCTAGGAGAATAAAGGCAAGTTACCCTGAAGAGAGACAGATGATGAAACGGTTGATGAAGGGGTGGTGTGACCACTGCATGGTGGTAAGAAAAAATGGCAATGGCAGTCTTATGTCTAACATGGTGTTCGCCCCAATTGCATATCCCTGCATATTCCACAGAATGGGAATGCCATGTTTTCCCAGACATATGTGACTACTAATCTTGAAAATCAGTTCACCTCCTTTCATTTCTTGTTGTAGTGTGTTTCTTGTTAATCGTATATTCTGTTACTGCCTAAGTTGATGGTTTGGTCCAAACTAGTCCCTCCCACCCCATGTTGTCAATCTACCCTGAGTCTCCTGTCAATCTGTTTTAGGCCCACCCCATGCTTGGAACTCCACTTCGGAAATCCCCTAAACATGGACACTTGATTAGTCCATGTGACCCAATTTCCCCCCCAACCTCCCTCATTGGATAATGATTTCGTGAACCCTGCCTTTTACCTTCCCCAGGATATCTCTGATTAGCTGATGCTTTGTACCCTCCCTTTGAATCGCCTCCCTATTTCAGCTATTGCACGCTCACATTTTCTGTCTTTTGCTCCCAAGATTGCCCAGAGCAATAAATCCTCTATTATCCCATGCAAAAGACCTCCCTCTCGTCCTTGTCTCCTCAGAGCACAGACTGACAGCCAAAAAGCCATAGAGCAAGTGCTCCAGTGGCACCTCGGGTCATCCTGCTCTGGAGTGTGACCCGCTCCTGGAGCGGGCCGAAGTGACAGAGACAGATAAGCTCCGGCCCATGTGTTAATTTCCTTTTTCAGCTTCCCTGTTCTCCCAAGACTAAGATCACTGAATAGCCTTCTGTTCTACTTGATGATATTTATTTTTCATTTATATCCTTCATTTCTTCACAGTTGTACATTAACTTCACAGTACATACTAACTGCTCACATCCATTTCCTCTGTAGTGACCAACAGCTATTACTTTCTATTATTCCTCATGTTTCTCAATGTCAGCAGCTTCTTCCTACACTGTAGCCTTACTAGGATCTGTACTTATTTTTCTTTCCTAAAGGATCACTCCTACAGTTTTCAGAGTGCTGATTCTTCCATTTCAAAAAAACCCCTACCATCTGCATTTCCAGAAGCCTGTATGCACAGGCAGCGTAACTGAAATTTGCCTGGACTTTTATCTGCTTGACACACAGGAAAATGAAAAAACTGTTGGGAAACCTGCATGATATTTGGATGTGGTAAAACTGGCCTCTTCTCCACTCATTGCACAGTGGTCTCCTGGGTCTGACTTACCTTTTCCCAAGGCAGCACTTTTCTTCAGAAGACCAAAACATCTCTGTTTAGCATTCTGCCTTTTTTCCATTCAAAGGCTGGTCATTCTCTGAATGACAGCTGAACTACTGCTGTTCAGCTCCAGGAAGGTCTTCAGTGCTCATTAGCAGCAAATCAATCTCCTTTGTATTGCAGTTCTGTAAATAGAAGAGAGAATGCAGCACTGATGCAGCACTGGCTCTGGGTGATTTCCCTCTTCATGCAATCATTATGGAAAGAAAGGATTCATAGGACATTTTCTATATGTAGTGGAACAGAAGCAGTCTAATCTCTGGAAGCACAGTCACTGCTTTCATTGTTGGAATAAGGGACAAGACAGCTCTACAATAATAATTTTGGCATCTTAAATTCAGTTTTCATTCCCCTAAGAAATGCTCTCTTTCCAGTGAAGCTTGGTTATTTAAAATTACAGTGGCTCATGCCTCTTTTATTGGTGAGGGAGGGTGGCAGAGAACTTTGACATGTTTGCTGCACTACTGAGATTTTCAGGACTTTTCCCTTCTAAGATCACACAGCTGAGAGGGCAGGGAGGAAGGAGAAAATGTGTATGGTGGAGGAGGACGGCAAGGAAAAGAAAGGAGTGTTTTCCATTGAACTTCTGAGAGCGACTAAACTATTGCATTTGCTGAGACATTATTATTTTTAACTAGCTCTTGAAACTTCTAGTATGGTCACTGTTTGGAATGTACAAATTAAGGCAACTGAACTGAGCATTTAGGGAAAAAAGAGATCTGCAGAGTGCAGCTGGTTGTTAGGAGCAGAGGAGTTTTAAATGCCTACAAGTAACACTACAAGTCACGCTCCCTCACCTGCTACCTCTTCCATAGCTCTTCACATTAATGGCATACTAACTAGGCAAAACAAGGAGGTTTACTGGCTGATGTTCTCTTCTCAGGATTGCCAGCACAAAGTAGTCCATAAGATGGGTAAACTGAACACCTGTCCTGCTCCCCTTGAATGTATCCCGCCAAGACACTTAGGCACTCAAACAAAATGGTCCTGGATTTTATCTGAGTCTTGTTGACAATATCGTGTATCAGCCTTGGAGTCCCCACTGTGTACACTGGCATCAGCACTGCCTACAGCAAACTGACTTCAGTACGTCTTTCCTTGACAAAACCCAGTCAGTCTTCTCCTAATGTATGTAGATAAAAGTAGGATTGCTGGTAATCTATTTTCGTTCTCTAGAAGTGAATTATGAGATTTTATTTGGCATGGTAATAGAGCAGCAGAACAAGTGCCATGAGCTGCCTGTGGCAGTCAGACATTGTGGTCCTCATTTCAACAAGGTCTAAGTTCCTTCCACTGTATGAGGAGGCTGTAAGTGCCCTCTGAAGCTCTGTATTTGAGTTCTGCTGAACAAGGAGAAGAAAATGGCCTGCTGTGCTGTGTTGTGAGCCTGCAATGTAGTAATGAGAAACTGAAGTTCAGGGGCAAGAAGGGTCTTTCTTAGTTTCCTAATCATTCCAGCGTATTCTCAGCTTTGGAAAGGCAAGAAGGCAGTAGCTCAGAAAAACATTATGTGTGCCTGATTTAATAAGGGTCAGATAGATATGTAGGCTTTACCTTATCTCAACAGTGAGTACATACAAAAGCTGTATCACATGGAATTAAATGTTTCAATGTACACAGAGTTGGTGTACTTTCTGACTCAGTGTAAACAAGCCCTTAGGTAATGGATCTAGAGACAGGTGTGTAGCATCTTATTTCTATTAGCAATATCAGTGAAGGCAATAAGCTTGCTCCTATGAAAAATATCTCTGCATTTGGAAAAGCAGATCCTTATATTTTAAATCTTTGTGACACTAGCATGCCTGCTAGTCAAATTACCTGATTTTCTGGCACGTCACTTACTTTTCCTAGACGTATGTGTGATTCACATAGCTTTTGTGTCTATGTATTTGTATTGGCATTTATCATCTTAAAATTAAAGAGAAATTAAATCTGTGCCATAAGCATTTCACACGGTCAGAGTGAATGCTTTTACTTCAATATTTGTGCATATACATATACATACACATACTTTTATATGTTCATGACATGTATACATCTCATGTAATATTTCAGATTTAGACTTTTGTGGATCAATTATGTCTATATATACATATATATAGATATATACCAAACTCTTATTTGTTTTATGATTGTATTAGCACATAAAGGCATGGCTGAGCTAGAGGCAAAACAGGTTATATAGTAAAAATAAATATGTGATGGAAAAGAACACAACCACACACTGGCAATTTCCCATTTCTTCAGAGTATGATAAGAAAATGTCTGCATAGTTCTAAAATGCTAAACAGCCTGACAAGAGCTGTGCCATTTACATCTGAGTGTCTTAAAAAACAGTTTATAAATATTCACATCTTAGAAGTTTTCACTCCCAGAGGTCTCTTGGTTGTGGAGGGACTTAATTCAAGATGGTTTCTGTCAAAGATAAAGAACTTGAAACCAGAAAAATTGTTTCTCTCACTTAATACAATATTATATATCTAAATGGGTGGTTTTCAGATGAAAGTGCCTACTACTCATAAAGAACTGTGGAAATCAGTAGGAGAGAGACAAATTTTCACCCAAAGCTTGAAAACCTTACAAAATTTATCCTCATACCAGTAATGGCATCATGTTCATGAACTACTCATGGGAAAGTATTTTAAAGAACTCTACCACTAAACCTCACCTAAACTTCTCCACAGATTTCCACTGCTAAATTAAGAATTTATTGCCTTTCATGTACTAGAACATCACCTTTCTAGTTAATATGGCTGGCAAAAAATGACTATACAAAGTGCCTTGTAGAGGAATCCACTAATCAACAAACTTCAGAAAATTATGCAAGACACACTAGGAAAAGTCTCAGAACTGCCTGGCAAGAAGCAAACCTTGCATTTGAATTAACCTCCCAAATACCACCTATCAATCTAATAATGCAAAATGGAAGCCCTCATTGATAAAATATTCATGTTTATTGCGTAATACTCAATGCTGGTATAGATACAAAAAATACGGTTAGATAATTACAGCATTTACATGTCCTTGAAGACTTCTTTTTTCCCACATCTCTTTTTAAACAATGATTCCAGTATTAAACTCCCTATACTAACAAACACTCATTAGTGTGAAACCTTGCTGGCACAGCCAAAGTAAACTTCATGGATACTCACATATTTAATATAATTGATATCAGTGACCAAAATAATTAATTTCCATGAGTTTTCTTGATACTCTTTAAATTTATTACACTAAGTATCACACATCCCTATGAAAATTACATGCACAGAACTCATCAACTGTTATTAACTACAATGAATTGATACAGATAACAGATCACAGACAAAACACAGCAAAGGGTAGGAGAATAATTATTTCATAGTAATTATTTCATACATAAAAAAAAAAAAATAGTCCATCTCAGAGCAGGGACTAAAATGGGACCTCCAAGTCATGTTTGAAAAACAATCATGGAACTACATTCTTCATGGAGACAGTAGCAACATTATTTGTAAAGCTGACAGTTTTCTTGCTGATTCATCCTCTGAACATTCATGTTAGCAGGTGTTTTCTCACCAGTGTTAAATTGATTAAAATAATTTTATTATACAAAAACAAATACCATCCCACTTGTATTTAGTTTGGGTTTTTCTCATTCTCAGTTCTCATTAATGATGTCAGTCAAGTCAAAAACTTTATTTTTTCCATTTCTATCAGTTTATCTAATGAAAGGTATCACCTTTTCTACAAACCTTATCTAGTTTATATCCCACAGTATCAAAATTCATTAAAGGTCTCTCTCATCTGAGCTATGTGTCTGTTTAATCTGAATGTATGCTGTTTAATCACAACAGTTGGAAATATTCATGAAAATGGGTTGAGTTGATGGTGTCATGATGTTCAGACGTAAAGTCTGCTACATTGCTAATAGCATGGTTAATCAGAAGCTATGCATTTTCACTTTAGTTTAAGAAAGTAAAAGATTTTAAGTATTTTTTCCTAGAAATTTTAATAATTACACCTCTAGACTAAAGCGCACTTCACTCTTGGTAAAGTCAAGCTCTCTGTTGAATGCTTTTGTTTGTTTGCAGGAATAAAAATTAGTTAAGAGACAACTTTTTCACTTTTTTGGCCTGAAGAGTCGCTATTTTCTTCCTCCTGTGGAAGAATGCTATAGAATATACCTGCCATGTAAAGATATAGAAAAGTATCTTTTGGTGGAGTAAAACAGTAGATGAAACCTGTGAATCAAAACACAAAAAATTTATTGTTTACATCTACCATGCCTTAGAAGGTAGGACAGATATAACTGAAAAAATACCTATTTTAGATTTTAGAAAATACTCTGAAACTATTCTTGTCAAATGAAAATTAAGTATATATATATAGTATTTCTATAAGGTTTTCAATGATTCAAGTAATAAAGTGCAATTTTTAATATTTTGTTTGTTGAAAAAGGAGAACATTTTAGCACTTAGAACTATGTCATTTGTATTGATTGTGTGAGGAGAAAAAAAGGCAAAAAATTAGTAAAAAAGGAGAACTAAAGACTTCATAAAGAAAATAAATGGGGAAGACAAAATTATTCTTTTTTAATTGAACATAAAATTGAATTTCATATGTAATGAAAGAAATCTGCAATTGCTCTAACAGATTCTGAAAAAAGGAATTATTTTCCTCAAAATTAAATTATCTTTTTTCATGAACCATATTTTGCAGATAGAGAACGGTCAAAAATATTTTTTTTTTAAACTCTCCTAAAAATGTTCATGGTGGTTTCTCTAGAAATCAAAAACTCTTTTCTTAAGGTACAATCTGTCAGTTTAGCTGGTCTAGAGACAGGACTTCATCTCACTGAACTATTTGTATCACCTTGCTTCAAAAGGATTTACTTCCAAATATGGTAGTCCATTAAGAAATTCAGTTTGAAATATCACTGAACCAACACTGAAGTCAAGAATTCACACATTGTCAGAATTTATTTTTACATGACTGCCATTATTCATAGAAAAAGAGAAGGGAAAGATAAAAAATTTATGTGTGCATACACACAACATTGCTGTTAAAGACTACTAAGAGATTTGTGTTGTCAGATTAGCACTTTCTAAGAAAAATTAATTGTCAAAATAGAGGTATGCCATAAAATGTAAAATAAATGCAATTCATCCTACAATTAGAGAAGTATGGTTTTATTAAATGGTTGTGTGATGATGTGTCCTGTAGAGCTAGCATAACTGATTTTCCAGGTCTGACTAGAGGTTGGTACAGCATTCTTTTAGGATTTCTATTTGGACACAAACATCCTCAACAGCATTAATTGTTACCTTTCTAGGATCCAAGAACTTAGCAAAGGCAGTCCAAAACTACCATTGGTGCATAGGCAACATACTGAGCACATGGCTTATTTCAGGCAGCTTCACAGTTGGCTCTTCCTGCCAACTTCATGTGTCTTAAGCTAGTCAGCGATGGATTTTTGGTTCAGATTTTATGATCTACAGATGTTAGTGTCCTCACACAGTATGGCTTCATTTTCATTCCTTTCACTTTGTTTTCCCCAGCACAAGATTTATGTGGTGGCATCAGCTGTCAAAACAGACCCTTAGGCTAAGAGGCTGCAGCATAGCTTAAAATCAGTGTTAACAAGACTGTACAGGAGTAAAGCAGTCCAAATCAGGCAAGAGTAAAAGTACCTTAACACCACTTTTTTTTCTACTCTCCACCATATGAAACGCTCTTCCATGTCCCAAGTGTTTCTCAGAATTCACCAGCTCTCCCATGCTGAGGAAGATAAATACAAACAAAAAGTCACAAATAAATACAAATAAAATGGTTAAAAATAACTCTAAAACATTCCTAACCATTTCTAGAACACAGCATATAAAAAATGGGTTGTGGTGTTACCAAGGTTTTCTATTGGTACTTGCATAATATCACAAAATTTAGTCACACTATGCATTTACATTCATCACTTTGATTCTGCTATTTGAGAAACAAAACAATCAAATACAGAGAAAACTTATTTGTATGGTGTATTTAGCCAGTGTAAATTTGGCATTGTATTGAAGTTAGACTGAACAGAGGTTGCTTACTTAGCTTCTCTTTAAATACAGTAGATACACATTATGCATTAAGAAGTTATAACAGCACACTTCTAAGACTTAATTGCCACTGAATTATACCAGTTTTGTGTTAATTTCACCAGCATAAATGTGGTGTCATCCACTTGTGAATCACATAAATTCAGAAAATTTTACAGTAAGACATTTTGGCAAAATTTAAATTACGGAATATTTAAAATAAACGTCAGTATGCACTTTTTAAAGGAAAATTACTTATTGCCTCTTTGTGTCTTTCAGGTGGTTATTACTTCCACTAATTATTATTTAATATTTATATTGCAATCATGTCCAGAAGTTCCACTTCAAATCAATTTGAAATCCACCATTCAAGTCACTACTAGAGCATTTAATAAACAGAAGTGCTTACCCCAGAGGCCTTTCAATCTATTTCCTGGAAAAGTGGTAACTTGCAATCATAATGAACAACAGTAGTTAGAATAGGGAAAAGCAGCAATTAAACCCTATTACTCAGAACAAACTATGTAGTAATTGTTCAGACCACTTAACTCCTGAAAGAGACAAATAAACAGGTGACTGTTTCACCAAATATTCTTTTGATTTAGCTGCATGTTGTTGCAGTATTTACTAGTGCTCCTGATCAAATATATAAATAGAAATGAAAAGGAGAGAAGTTTGGGCTTGATGTCCAGCATGAAAGTGTGTATAAGGGATGTTCTATTGTTTCAATGTTCGGTGGTATCAAATGCATAGTATCACTTGAAAGACTCATTATGTAACTCTGTATTCTGTACCTTGTGCGCTTAATCTGTAATTATTTGGTAACTGGGATACTAACTCTGGGAATTAATATTGCTGGGAACTCTGCTGGAGCTGTAATCTAAATACTTTCTTGATATTTATAGCATTTTTATTTCCTAATTTGTATAGATAGTTATATATTGTCAGTGCAAAAAGTCCTTTGTAGTTGTGCTCCAGTGAGCTGTAGTTTCAGCAGACTTTGGCTAGGCTTTTATTTTTGATGGCTAAAACTGTAAGTGAAACAGCATCTTACATTCCTAATGTTAATAGCTATGGGACATTCACTATCTGAGCAACATCTACTATATATTCTCTTACCCATCTATTACTCTGCTGCCTTAATAAATGCATTAGGCAATTTGCAGTAAATATTTTCAAATAATATCTTTGCATTAAAAAAATTACGATAATTCACATAAAAAAACTGCCCTGAAGAGTTCATGATGGAGGGCATCAGTTGCAGAGCTATTCACATTATGATAAGGATACATTATTTGGTATTCAACAGGAATGATCAATCATTTGCAAGAGATTAAAAAAAAAAAAAAAAAGGTAGTAATTTTATTATAACTCCAGTGTTGGGCACCAGTGCAGGGCACTGTAGTGAAAAATTCTAAATCTTAGTGTCAAGTGTCTTGCTGGGCCTAAGTCCAAACCTGAGTCATTTGAAGAAAATGGCTCTTCTGAACAAGAAGAAATAGAAGTGATTTAATGTTTTGGGAAATATCTATACATACACACACAATTCCCTTTTTATAAACTCTGATGACTACATTTGATTTAGTTTAATTATTTAAATTTAAGCATAGATGTAGTCCCCAAAGTAGGACTGCATGCTCATGAAGATGAAGAAAAGTAAAGAAACAGTAAGTGAATATTATTATACTAGTAGGAAAACATGCTTATTTTCTGTATCTGGACACAAGCTAGATAATTGAACATACAATTCCCATGTACAGGCAATAAGTTTAAAATAAATAACAGTATTGTTAAACACAGTGGACTTTTATAAAAATGTTTTGTTGCTAAAGATTAAACTCTTCATGCAAAGCCCTATAAGAAACTAGATAAAGCAAACAATGATCTTGAACAGGAAATATCAATTTGAGTTACTTTCAAGGACTGGTAGGGGTGTAAAGGACTTTTCTCAGCTAGTCATATGTTAAAATCAGGGACAGGTCAATAGTAACATGACATACCATTTTCCCTTGACTCATATAACAGGGCATTTCTTAGCATTTTGCCAATTTCTCAGTAAATATTATCATCATAAAACACTATTCCATCTTAGTTGGTGGCAGTCCCAGTAGAGTAGCCAGGGATTAAATTAGCGTGAAAACAAAACTACCTCTGTCCTTAGACTGGTCTCTGCTGAGCACAATTAAGGAGCATAAGGTGAGCAGCATGTACAAATCCACCCTGCTGTCAGCTTCATGTCCTGTGTTGTGGCTGAGCAGAACTCCGGGCTCCAGGACTGTTAAAGTGGCATATTGCATACACAATAGGTATCAAATGCCCATTTCAGACAATCCAGGAAATTAAACAGAAAGTCACTGTTTCTGTTTGGATCACAACAGTACTGCTGCAATGCAAACCCAGCCGATCCCAAAGCCGTGTGACCTATGCACTGCCTGCTTTTCAAACATGTATTTGTACACGATTCTGTCAGTCAACACGCATTTCCAGCGCCTTTGTATTGCACTGACAGTGTTGAAATACTTGGAAGAGAAAGTACAGCAACGTTCCAGGGTTTACGTGAAACATTGTGACAATATGTGCGGCATTATTTTAATTGTCGTTGTTTGCATCCAAGTTTAATGTAGCCAAACCCAAACACCAAAGCGTGGGTGGAGGCTGTCGGTTTTTCCCCTTGGGTGTGTTTGTTCCCTCCGACCCTTGGTAACACCGAGTCAGGCAGCACAAGGTGCGGGAGCAGGGGTGGGATGGCCACGAAGACGCGACGGCCAGCGCCTGACAGCGTGAGCCGGCGCCTCAGCGCTTTCTACAAAGGGTGTGCAACCATTGAATTAGGAAGCTGAGCTGCTAACGAGGAAACTTCTATCATTCAGGACTGAATTTGCCTGTGCGCTTGACGCTCCCCTGCCGGAGACAAACTAGGACAGGCCCCACGCCGGGCGGCAGCGGGAGAAGCCATTCCGTGGCGGCGACACACGGGCCACGCCCGGCGCCGCTCCCACCTCCCCCCGGCCCGCGCCTGCCCCAACCCCGCGCCAGCGCCCCCCGCCCCGCCTCGCCCTGTTCCTGCACAGCCCGCCCCCGCCGGGCCCCATTGGCCGCAGCGCCCGTCCCTCACGGCCTTCCCCCTGCTCGGCCCCCCGCCCGGCACTGTCCGCCCGTCCCTCCTCCCGCCCGGCACAGCCAGTGCGGGCGCGCCCGCCGCGCCTGCCTGCTCCTGCTCCCGCCTGATCTCGCTCTCGCCTGCCCGCCTCCGCCAGGTCTCGGCCCGGGCCCTGCTCCCGCTCCGCCCCCCGTGCCGCTGCAGTGCCTCCCCCGCCTGGGCAGCGGTGCGCGGCGCCGGCAGCAGCAGGGGCGCGGCGGCTTCGCCCGCGGCCACCTCCCCTTCCCCCCGCCGCGTGTCCGCCTGGGGTGTTCATTCCCCCTCCCCACATCTCCGCCGCCTCCCCGGGCCCCCCGCTGCCGAGGCCGGGGAGGGGGGCGGGAGACTGAAGCCGCGAGGAAGGGGGAAGTGTTCCAGAGGAGGCGGGGAGCGAGGGCGGCGGCGGGCAGGTGAGGCAGGCGGCCATCCCGCGTCCCTTCAGCCCTAAGCGGTGGCGGCCGCTCTCGGGCAGCGCGAGCCCGGGCGCGGAGCCGGGGGGGAGCGGCGGTGCCCATCGCGCCGGGGGGG